>NC_134485.1:181959665-182259665 GCF_040206685.1 Ascaphus truei
TGCACTCTCTCTCTCTTTGACTCTCTCTCTCCCTCTCTCTGTGTCTCACTCTGTCTCTCACCCACACTCTATGTCTGTCTCACACTCTGTTTCTGGATCTCTTATTTACCCTATATATCTTAACTGCCCTATACTACACCGAAATAACCTATACTGCTTTCTTCCAGATCTGACTCAAGCTTCACACGGAAGACATCGGAATCTCCCCATACCCAGAAGACAGGTAAGAAACACCACCTCTCCAATGTATAACATTGAGGGAATGAGGGTACCTGGACATTGAGGGACTGCGGATCAGGTAATATCCCAGGCGGGATAGCTGCTTTAGATATTGTGAAGCGGCGACGTCCAGACACTGGTTAAGGGGTTCAAGAAACTAGTCATTTACATCTGGCTTTTATTTCTAGATCCGACATACACAATAAATACATTTATGTCAAAAACGAATGTTGTTCTTTGGGTGATTTGTCAAGCACTGGGTATGACGACCCGCGAACTTCGGTTCAGAATTTTAGAACATTCTAGGAATATTAGATCAGCCCAGCGGGATTTGGATGCCTTTAAAAAAATTACTTCAGTAGCAAGGCATTTTTTACAGTGCCATGCTGCTGATAGTACATTTATTTCAGCTTTTGCTCTTGATAGGGTGTCACTGGGTATTAGAGGTGGGGACTTGGAAAAAGCCCTTCTTAAAAAAGAATGTCGTTGGATTGTTCTACTAAATACTATGCAACCCAGGGGAATGAATGACTCTCTGGGCTTTGCTATGTTTTTATAACTTTACTTAGTGATTTGTACCATATAGCTTAGTGTAACTGTGAGACATAGCAACTTACACATTTGTTGCTATTACAAGTACATCCCACTGTATTCTCTCTGCCCCTGCCTTTATACTATACTTCCCTTCTTTCTGTTTTACTATTTATTCTCTTAACAATTGGCTATTTTTTAGATGCTCAATATTTTCTTCTGTTTGTATCTGCTACCCTTTTATACATGCCTTATATTTTGTTAGGCAGAACCATCTATGTGTAGTCTAACATCTTTGTGCTTTTATCTTTGAATTTCATGATACAGATCAGAATTTAATGAATCCTGCCTCTATCTGTTTTCAATGTTTGGATGACTTCACTAAGACTCCTGCACTCAGACGCTTCAATCTGCAGCATATGCCCATGTGCAGCTGAGTTGCTATGTGATCAGCTGGGATTGCAGTATCCAAGGATGCCACAGCTCTGAATGCCCGCGAAGGAGAGTGCTAATTGGTGAGAGGTAGAAGACCTTTGTCCCAGCTTTTTTTTTTTGTTATTAAAGTGTACATGCGTAGTACACTAGGCTGTTTTTATTTCTTTGCAATATTGGCTGTTGCGGTGTATGCTGCTCCCGTGAGGGCGCCTTCCAGTGTTAAGAGATTCATCTTGTGAACCACGTGGGGTCCGTGGATATCGAGGTGGAGAAGGAGTCTGAAACAGATTCTTTCCCCTGAATCAACAAGAATATATCTTGCAAGTGGGGATTTTCCCTTTTCTTGGTTAGGGCTTTGTGGTCTTCAATACTGCGCAATGGTGTGTCTTTGTTCATTTGTAATTACAGAAACCACCTAGAATCGAGTTTTTGAGGACTATTTATTCCAATCAGAACTCCCGTTGGTGCAATTATTCATCTACCAGGACTATTATTCCATCCAGGACTGTCCTTGGGATATGGTATTGTGGTCATCAACCTTCTAGCGCCGGGGACACTGCTTTTGTATATAGTATGTATTTTGTTAACTAGATTTGGAACTGTCTATTGTTTGTTGTCCCCTTGGCTGCAATTGTATTTGCACTTATCATTAATTTGTCTTAGTGTATTCACATTATTCCACATATTATTTATTGGATCAAGCGCTGATAGAGAGTGTTTTTTTTAGTTAGTTGTAGTTTATCCTGTGGACTGTATGACTTATTTTCACACATCCTGGAGTTTAACTCCGTGGGACTGACTCCATCATCACTATATGGCTGAGTATCATTTTCTCTGCTATCTGGAGTCATGAAACAACCTAGAGTAAGGGTTCCATAGGAGATAATATGTGCAACCAGCACTGGGTTTTTGTGATTCTACAGCCATGTGTCTTACTTGCTTTTGTGCAGCCACCACAGGCATTGTATGCATCTTTTTTTTATTTTGATATTTTGTATTGCTGTTCAGGGTTTGAGTCTTTGTTTCATTTTGTCTCCCATGTGCTTCCCCCTTGGTCTTTACCAGGTTTTTTTTTTTTTTTTAAATATTCAGCTTTCTTTGTGTCACTTTATATACTGTAGTTATCAGGCTCATTGTGCAGACACATTTTTTGCTTTTGATTTATTTTTCAGCATTATTGATTTTTGTAAATTTTAGTCAGTCACAGTCTTTTTGTATTTTTTGCTGCCCTTAGTGTGCATATGTTTTTAAATCCCATTTACTCTAGGCTTACTTGGTTTATTTTTTAATTCCAAGATAATCAATATTACTTATTGGGTCTGGTTTTTCCACATATATATGTAGTGTGTCGACATTCTTTTTGTGTGTTTGTCATATATATATATATATATATATATATACACAAATGTAAATACAACTGTATGCTCATCTGCATGTCTTAGGCAGGTCTGCAACCCCGCCTTTCACCATTATCACCCAGCACACAGCACTTCCACTGCAGCAAGGGATTCTGGGAAGTGACATGCAAATGAGCACACAGTGCCACTTTTTGCTTCAAAAACCATTTTTAACATGGTTCCATATACTGTAGGCTTAAGCTTGCTGCATGGTCACAGCTTTGAGCACAGCCAGGGTTAAGATGCATAGCCAGAAAACCCACCCACAGACAGCTGTTTCGACCTTAATGGGTCTCATCAGTGTGGGGTTGGTAACTGGCTATGCAAAGAAGCTAAAGGATGGGGTTTACCATACTGAGTTAAGTTATGGTGACTAAAAAAAGTGACAAAAACCCTCCACAGCAAAGCAAATATGCAAATGTAAATACAACTGTATGCTCATCTACATGTCTTAGGCAGGTCTGCAACCCCGCCTTTCACCATAATGGTGAAAGGCGGGGTTGCAGACCTGCCTAAGACATGCAGATGAGCATACAGTTGTATTTACATTTGCATATTTGCTTTGCTGTGGAGGGTTTTTGTCACTTTTTTTACTCACCATAACTTAACTCAGTATATATATATAGGGTGAATAAGGGGTCACGTCTACACTATTAACAAGAATACAATGTATAAATATATTTATATCTATATATAGATATAAATATATTTATACATTGTATTCTTGTTAATAGTGTAGACGTGACCCCTTATTCACCCTGAAAGAGCATGAGGTTGTGCCTGCACAGAGGGAGTTGCAAAGCCCGCGAAGGAGAGTGCTAATTGGTGAGAGGTAGCAGACCTTTGTCCCAGCAGACGCGCGGGGAGGGTCAGGTGAGAGACTTGAGCCAATGGGCTGCGGAGGTGGAGTAGATATAGGGAGGTGGTTGCACACACGTGGAGGAGAGCTGGTTGGAGAGGAGACGGAGTGTCTGTGTAGGGGAGGTTGATCCACCCCGGCGCAGGCCATGTTCCCCAGGCCCAGTTAGCCCTGAGTCACGGTAGAGACAAGCTGAGCTAGGGATCGCCCTAGTGAGGTTCCTGTTCCCGTAGTATCTTTAGACCTTGATCGGGACTATACTATTGAGTGGGAGGTCTAGGCTCAGACCCCGCTTGTTGTTGCCGGAGTCCGGGTGGGAGCGCCCCGGACCCTCGAGAGAGAGAGGGAGAGAACGGTGTCGACGTACAGAGACGCTTTGTGAAGACCGTGGCAGTCCCGGGCACTGGAGTGCTCAGCAGGTATTTCAACAAGTGCACCAACGGTACCAATTATTCATTCGAGACACAGTCGCTGCGCAGTCACCCATACACACATATAGATGCCTATAGTGAGCGGGAGGATTAATCCGTTAAGGATCGGACACGGGGTGGGATCACCCGGTGGATGGTTTGAGGGGAGGGTTGGCGTCCGCCGTGGTGCCTGATTGTGTTGGCGTCTGCCGTGGCGAAAGGTAGTGTTGGCGTCCGCCGTGGCGTGTTATAAAGTGTATCTACATGGATGTTATGGTATGTACCTAAATGTGAGCTTTGTCTGCAAAGGAGGTTGGTTATAGTACTTGCCTGTGTGAGTGTAATTCTTGCATATACGTCCTGCGAAGACCCACTCCCCCGTTGGCGGGAGCTGTCGCAGGTGGAGGCGCTGCACCCGTTATAGATATTGCGCGCACCCCAGCCTCTCCGTGGCAGAGACTTAGGCCCTGCGAGCCTACAGATAACCCAGCACAGAGTAGCGGCTTGCTAGCGATAGGAAGCAGGGCTACATGTATATATATTTTTTATAAATTTAAAAAATCCTATTTTTTATTGAATTTTTTTTTCCGTATTTACTGTAAAAAAAATCATGCTTGCAATGGATAATTCTGCTATCAATGTATTGTGATTAAAGTGAATTAAGGCGCGAACAACTCAAATAATGTGAACAATAATAAGTGCAACTAATTAGTGCAATTACCCATATGTGCCAAATTAAAATTCAAATAAATTATAACCCTGCTCAAACCCTCTGGTGGGACCTGTTTCACGGGTTCCAAAAAGTCTGATTTGATCTCATACAATCCAGGAGGAGCATATGTGGGGAATAAAAAGAAGAAAACAGTGCAAATGTAAGTGTAGATGTATTGACAATGGGTTAGATATTGATTGAAGTCTTGGCTCTAATGGTGTTCCTACTTACAAGATGATACAGATAAAAAAGCCTTTTGCAGATTGGGCTGCAGCCCCCGTGGTAGTGATGGTGTGTGGATCTCCCTCCAGGCTCGTCCCCTCAATAGGGCGGAACAGTATGCAAAAAAATGGGAAAAGCACTACATAGCGCGATCATGTGGGTATTGTACTTTATATAAAAAAGGAATATAAAATGTGCACTTACAATGTGCTAGATAAAAACAGGCATGTTACACAATCATTATGTGTTGTGGATTTGTCGCCGCTCTCACCGCCTTCCCCTGGATCATCCAATTGTCCTCCGGCTACAGTATAGAATCGCAGCTTCACTGTCAGCTTTCCGTCCTGGTAGGCATCTGACGTCACGGCTCTGAGGTGCGGCAAGAACTACGGGTCCTCCACTGGTTCAAGAATCCTCACTCTACGCGTTTCGCCCAACCCACAAATTGTGACTGCTTCCAGCTTCGTCAGGAATGTAGATTCTTGGATGTGAATGTGTCTTATATACCCTATTTGATTCAATCGTCAAGGACAATACTAGAGCACCTGCGTGCTGTCTAATTGAGCAAAGCTGAACTCATTAATACATACATATTCACAAAGGTATAACAGAATAATAATATATTATATATAATACATATTTATCGTTATGAAACATCATCAAATTTAGAGATAAAAACTATAGTGATTCTGTGGTCATAAAAGGAAGTTACTTTAAATGGACAGATTAAGGGCAATATATGGACAATAGAAAGGAACTAGTGGACTTTCCTTAATGGATAATGAGTCTATTCAAATAAAAACAATACTCTGCAATTCGTTAATGAATTGATCTAATCACATTAGACTCAATACATTATATATAAATCCGTATTTAGAGGGTAAAATTGGATGTTTAACTGAATCAATGATTATACAGCCTATCATTGGATAAGGGAGAATAAATACAGATCTTACTATATGTATTTGGATATAAGGTGCATATAGAGGATTAACAGCAATTCATATTAATTATACTTTTCAACAATAAAATTATTTGATTGACAGGGTGAGACTTAGCATATTTCACATAATTCATCTTGTGTTTATATTAATTAATCGACATAAAACATATGAATCTATTATATATATTTATTTTATAGTTTTTTATTTTTTGGTTTTATACTATTATTTATTTAATTAATTATGGGTGATGACGTTTCATTTACATCTACAGGGCAGTGAACAAGTCCTTTCTAGAACATTATACAATATTATTACAACATGATTTAACCAACTCAGCAAAGCTCATGATGTTTATAGTTCAATTAATATATACAGAACAAAAGTTAATATCATCTTATTAAGTTGTTGACACATCTACTGTATTAAATACAAAGTTTATACAATATTAGAGAGACATAATAATAAACTCTATTCGCACAGACAAGATGCAATTTATACAATCCAACTAAAGAGGAATATTTAAAGGCATATCAACGATGACGCAGAAGGCTGTAATGGGAAGGATGAAGCAGAAAAAGGAACATCATTAAAAAAAAACATAATTACAACAGAAAGGGTGCCAGATCAATCTCTGCATTCAGACCTTTAGGGCTAAGTGTTCTCAAACGATGGATCCAGAATGCTTCTCTTTTAGCAATTCTGAACCCCTATCTCCTCCCCTCCAGTGTGGCAGTACATTTTCTATTGCTTTAAAATGCAAGCTTGTGGGTTCACCAGCATGGCATTCCGCAAAGTGTTTCGGTATGGTATGGTTTATCAATTTCCGATTGATACTGCTAAGATGTTTAGTTATCCTTGTTCGCACAGGTCTTATTGTTTTTTCTTCATATTGTAACCTGCAGGAACATTCCAAGAGATAAACTACATGGTCTGTCCTGCAGGTCATGAAAGTTTCGATGTTGAAGACTTCACCTGTAACTGTGGAAGTAAAGTGTGTATGCTCAGGTGACAGGAACAGGATCTTCCAATTTATGGGACAGGAAGAGTGTATCAAATCAAAAACCAGAGAAATATCAAGATGGCAGCACCAAACGAGGAAGACAGTCAGAGGAAAGAGGGGTAGAAGAAAAAGGGAGAGAAACAAAAAGGAGTGCAAAATAAAGAGAGCTAATGTTTTCAACCTAAGTAATACTGTATTAACTGACTCACAGAAAAGTATCTTATCTAAAGGGCTATCATTTGCACCCATGAAGGGACATAGCAATTTTGATTTATTTATCGATGCTAATCGTTATCTGAGAAAATTAACTGTAAAACGGTACTTTTTAGGAAGAAATCTGAACTCAAATTTAAGCAAAGACGTGCGCCCAAGTGTAGAGCACGAGAGACAATATGTCCATACAGGGTTAAGACCCAAATCAACTTTCTTCCCCCACTTTGCCTCTAGTAATCATTTGGAGGTCTTTTTCCAAATGATTACAAAAGACTTCGATGATTTGGCTACGAATGAAAATAACTCAAATCAGAAAAGAAAAGTAGAAAATCTCACAAAAATTGAGAAAGTGGGCCTAAAAGAACTAATGGACAATGAACACTTAATAATAAAACAAGCGGATAAGGGAGGGGGTATAGTCCTCATGGACAAACCGGATTATGAAAGAGAGGCATTAAGATTACTTGGGGATGGTAATACATACAAAGTGTTAGCTTCCAATCCCATTAAAGAATATACAGAAGATCTGAAAAAACTTTTGGATGAGGGAAGAGAGACTGGCATATTGGATGAAAAAGAGTACAAGTTCCTGTATCAAGATAAAGCCAAGATGCCAGTCTTTTACTTCCTTCCTAAAGTGCACAAAAGTGTAGTCAATCCCCCAGGCAGACCAATAGTCTCGGGGATTGACTCACTAACAACCAATCTATCCATGTATATCGATACATTCCTGCAGAAATACGTGGTGCAACAAAAATCATATCTGAGGGATAGTTGATTTATTGAATCTGTTAAAAGACGTGATATGGGAGGACCATTACATCTTAGCAACATGTGATGTTGCATCATTATACTGTACACCGTAATCCAGCATACACAGGGATGTGCAGCAATAAAAAGATTTTTACAGGAAGATGAGACTTTGCCGTTGTCACAAATTGATTTTATTATCAATAGTATTAATTTTATACTTCACCACAATTATTTTTGGTTTGGTAACACTTTTTATTTGCAACAGTGCGGGACGGCGATGGGGACGAGGTTCGTGCCTAGCTATGCCAATCTGTTTGTAGCAGATTGGGAAAAAGATAACATTTGGCAGAATTGTGAGCTGGGCGCGGGCCCTGTCCTCTATCGTCGTTACATTGATGACATGCTTATTATTTGGAGTAGGGGTGGAGAGAATTTAATTGCTTTTTTGGAGAACACGAATACCAATACGTATAATCTTACTTTTACTAACGAATGGAGCTATTCATCAGTTAATTATCTGGATCTAAATATCTACGTAGAGAACAATTTGTTAAAAACAAAAACTCATTTTAAAGACACCGACAAAAATAACTTTATTAGAAGAGACAGTTGCCATCTACCAAGATGGATGGATAATGTGCCAGCTAGTCAACTCATCCGTACAGAATAAAAAGAAATTGCACAGACAGGGAACAATGCAACATACAATCAGACAAAATACAGAATACATTTTTTGAAAAAAACTATAACAAAGAATTGATTACAAAAGCAAGGGAAAAGGTAGAAAATATCGACAGAGGAGAATTGTTAAAAGTGAATAGAGAGGGTGCCGATTACGTCATCCAGGACAGACGGGTAAAGGAAGAGCTCCGGAGACCCATCCAAATAAACTCTGATTTTAGACCTATTTCGCCCGACCAAAAACCCAAAAAAATCCCCTGACGACTCCCTAAGTCCAGTGGGATGGCAAATAAAGGGAAAAATCCCCCGATCCAAGAGGTTGGCAGGTTCTTCACCCCCGCAAAGCAGCCCGCTGAGGCGGGGGGAAGATGGCAAGATGGCGCCCAGACATCAGGCCCATGAGGCAAACAAGGCCTCTCAGACCCGACAAGTCCCGCTGAGACCCGCCCTTCCCCGGACGGAAGGATCACGAAGTAGTATTTGGAGGAACTCCACGCCAAGCTCCAACGATCGCTACAATCCAACATAAAGGAAGCGGTGGCGGAAATTAGACACGATATCCAAGGCCTACAAGAACGCACCACCATGCTGGAGGCCAGACTTGATGAGGCCCTGCAACACCAATCGGAGGCCGATGATGAAATTATACGTCTAGGCCAAGAAATACATACACTGCGCGACGGATTGGAAGACCAGGAAAACAGGGATCGCCGCCAGAACCTGAGGATCCGCGGCATCCCTGAGGCGGTACTGCCCACACACTTACGAGCCTACCTTGTGGATTTCTTTCTCTCCATATGCCCAGACCTCGATCCTCGGGACATGGAAATTGACAGAGCGCACAGAGCTCTGGGCCCACGCTCTGATGACCCCAACCGCCGGCGGGACGTGATCGTGCGACTCCATAGCTACTCCACTAAAGACAAACTAATCGGAGCTAGCAGAGAGAGAGACACGATCACGTTCCGAAGCGAACTTCTTCAGGTCTATAATGACCTCTCTAAGTTAACTGTGGATCGACGCAAGGCGTTGCGCCCCCTTACACTACTCCTCCGCGAGAAGGGAATAAAGTATAAGTGGGGATTTCCCTTTAAATTGATTATCTCCCACAAGGGTAAATTCCTTACTATACGGCACCCCGAGGATATGGAACATCTGGCAAAAGCCCTGGGCCTTCCCGCGGAACCCTTCCAATCCGCCCACCCAGCTGGTAACCGAACCCGAGACAAAGACGACCAACCTGTAAGAGCCTCGGAGCGGATTGCGGAACAAAGACAATCCCGAGATAAGTGAGGGGCTGTCCACAGTTAGCCACGATTCCCGCCCGAGAGAATATCACCACCCGCTCCGAAAATCCCTCAAAATGGCACCTGGAGCGACCTTACCTCCCCACGTGGAACCCCTCCGACCTACAGACAAACTGCAACCTTCTTCAGCCGCGGTTTATTTCCGGCCCCAGCCGCCTTGCCACAGACACCCGGACGACGGACACCGTACAGCCAACACCGGAATTCCACAGTTAGCCACGGTTCCCGCCCGGGAGAATATCACCACCCGCTCCGAAATCCCTCAAAATGGCGTCTGGAGCGACTTTACCTCCCCACGTGGAACCCCTCCGATCCACAGACGAACTGCAACCTTCTTCAGCCGCGGTCTATTTCCGGCCCCAGCCGCCACGCCACAGACACCCGGACGACGGACACCGTACAGCCAACACCGGAATTCAACAAATTGGTGCCTGGAGAGGCCTTACTTCACCGGGGAGCACCCCGTTGACCCCCAGGCGAGCCACAACTGACGTCATCATCGTGCGCGGTACAAATCCGCTACCGACGGCAGCATCATCTGAGCTCGGAGGCTGCAACCCTTTCAGACCAGCAGGATTCCCGAGTGGTCATCACCCGAAGGGATCCTCATCAATCCCGGTTCCAGTTTGCCCGGCGCCCCCCCCCCCCTCGGCCGAGGGGGACTTGCTAGTTTGTTTATCTTTCTCACCGGAATCCTGGTTCCCTCTCCCCCTCCGCGAGAGTGCCAGCAGTGCAGGACTTACCAGACCCACCCTCACACATCCAGCGGACAAGCGCCTAAGGACAGGGTCTGTAAAACTGTTGCACCTGCACACATTTCCCTATTAGACTTTCCCTATTGGTCCAAGTTCAGCATTGTTCCCCCCATTATCCCAATGTAGCTTTACCCCCCAATAGAAGGTTAATCAAGAATAGATATCGAACCCTCCCCTCCCCCACCCAGGACCCCCCCCCCACTCCTACCCCCAACCCCCCTCTTCCCCCCTCCCCCCTCCTTTATTCCCTCCCCCCACTCCCATAACCAGCCCCCCCCACCCCCTCCCCCTCCCATCCACCCTCTCCCCTCCCCCCCCACCATCCACCCTCTCCCCTCCTGTCGCCCCCTCCCCCCCCATCGCTCCCCCTCCCCCCTCACTAACTGGTGGAACCCCCTCCCATTACCCCTACCAAAGCCCCTCTCATCGGGTCAAGCAATCAGACCACGCTTCCACGTAGGAATGTGTCTCCCTCGATTAATGTTCCACCCGGATTCCCAACCCCCTGGGACCTGGTAGGGCTATCCTAAGTTTATAGATGTTTCCCCCCTTGACTCAATATCCCACGAAAAGTTGTTGTTGCTCTGAATAGAGCCTCTGTTCTAACTCTCGGCTACTCAAAGACTGAGACAAGTTGACTTTCCTGCTAACACATAAAGGAACAACCCATACGGTTCCCATGTAAATAAGCTCAAAGGTTCAATTTTGCCGCGTCGTTACCAATCCCATGCTGCATTTCCCCCCCTCACCCCAATACCCCCCTCTCACCCCCCTTCCCCCCCCCCACCCCTACCACCAATCCTCCCCCACTCCCCTCCCCGCCAACAATCTGCCCCTTTTCCCTGCTAAAACTGTCTCCAACAGCACACGGTAGAGAGATGCATTAACCAGACTAACTGCAGGAGGCAGCGGAACCTTCTAAACGTTGTAAATCTCAAACACCTAATCAACTGAATGTATCTTGTTTATCTTGTATATGGTTTGATGTTTATACCTAAACTCGTCCATACCTGTCCCAGATCCCATCCCCGACCTCCCCTCCCCATCACCCCCCCTGTTTCTACAGTATCTCCCCCCCTCTTCTTTTTTCTGTTTGTCCCCCCCCCCCCCACCCACCGTAAGGAAAATGGTTCTGCATCAATATCGGTCAATGTATGCTACATGTGGGTTGCACTTTACCAACCATCACACGATGACCCCCACCAATTATTTTTTCCCCACATTACCCCCCGTCCCCCTCCCCCAAGGATCTTAACTTTCCTGCTATAACTCCTAACAACATTATCCTAGCAGGTACCAAGAGTTTATAGCTTTTCCTAAATGTTGTTAATGCCAAACCTGGTTGTAAAGGAATATGTACTGTATACTTTATATGCTTTCTGCTGTTCAAAATGAATACTAAGGGAGAAATGTGAACTGACCCCTCCCCCTCCCACCTCTGTCCCCCCCCTTTTTTTTTCTGTCCTGCCCCCCTCTTTCCCTTTGCACTCACCCTCATACCTGCCACTCACCCTCCCACTCCCATCAGCACTTGCCCACTCCCCCCCTTCCTCCCTTCCTCCCAACCACACCCACACTTCACTGAATGGAAAAACCAAGGAAGTTCCTTCCCCTCAAACTCCCCCACACGAAGGGAAACAGGGCTTAGGCCGCACAGATCCTATCTGCCCTGACGGCGATAGGCTCCCTAGAAGCCTCATCAACCAAGACACCCTAGAGAAAGTAGGCTCGGGCGAAACTTTAGACATCTAAGGGTCTCCACCCAGCCCGCCTCTACTGGAGACCGTTACCGGACCCGTCCCCAAGGGTCTTAAACCACACCAGCCGGTCTTTAGACTAGACCGGTTTACAACCTTTTAGACCCCATTAGGGTCGACTTTCCTTCCTTCTTCTTCTACCCGCTGTCACTGTCCCAGCGGTCCCCCACCCAACCCTCCCCCTCCTGTCCATTTTGGCTGTTTATCTCTAGCACTAGCCCAACGAAAACACACACCGAACCCCCTGCAAGGCAGGAAACCTCCACTACCGAGACTCCTTCTCAAGCCTCCCCCCCCAACAAGAGGGGAAACCACTTACTGGCCAACAACAGCTCTAGACAATATGTCTCACCAAAAAGCATTAAAAATTGTTTCCCTAAATGTTAAGGGCCTACATAACAATAGGAAGAGGTGTCTGGCCCTTCAGGAAATAAAGAAGTCGGGTGGTGATGTTGTTTTCCTCCAGGAGACACACTTCACGTCTCAGGAGCCGCCTAAAACATTTCAACATGCGTATCCGTTGAGCTATTTTTCATCATTCAGTAGCAAACGCAGAGGGGTTGCCATTCTGATCCGTCAGGGCACCCCATTTAATCTAACAAAAATTCAGGCAGATCCAGAGGGAAGATTTATTGTAGTCTACGGCTCACTTTCAGGCACGGCAATCGCCCTTATTAACCTATATGCCCCAAACGAGAACCAGACAGAATTCTTAAAAACAGTTCTGGAAGAAATTGACCCACAGTACCTATCCTCGCTACTTATCGCAGGTGACCTAAATATGACTCTCAACCCAAAAGAAGACAAATCGAGCCACCCAGGACGACAACACTCCACTCAGTCACAAAGACTGGGGAAAAAATTCAAAGACATTATGGGAGACTTTTCTCTTTTAGACATTTGGAGAAAACAACATAAGGGGCAAAGGGATTACACCTTTTACTCGGCACCTCACCAGACTTATTCCCGTATTGACTACTTTCTTGCTACCAAGAACATTCTAGAAGCCACCACAAACTCAGATATCGGCCCAATCACGTGGTCAGATCACGCTCCCATCACCATGACCCTATCCATTCCATTTGTGAAATCGATCTCGTATTGCTGGAAACTTAAAGACTCCTTACTGAATCACTCCGGGACAGTGTTTGAGCTCAAAAAATCCCTTAGGGAATACTTTAGAATAAACGCAGGCTCCGTCTCGTCTCCAGCAAGCCTGTGGGAAGCCCATAAGGCGACAATCCGAGGAAACCTCATCTCGATTGCCTCCCACCGGAAAAAAACTAAACTCAAATTAACCAAAGAGCTTACTGACAAAATAATCAGCTTAGAGCAGCAGCACAAAAACAACCCCTCCCGGAGAATCTATAAACAGCTGACAACTGCTAGAAGCGATTTAAGAATAATCCAATTGGAAAACGTAGAAAAAGCTCTCAAATGGACGGGTCAGAGGTATTATGATAAAGGGAACAAGGCCGATAGACTTCTCGCTAGCAAGTTACGAGGAATACAAAAAAGATCACAAATAACGGCGATCCGGAACGGCGCTGGTGAGCTTCTATACAACGAAAAAAAATAGCAGAGGAATTTACCAAATTTTATACCAAATTATATAACCTAAGGGCCCACTCTGTTAACCCAGGCTTAAAGGAACTGTCAGCAACCACTGACTACCTAGCCGATTGCGATCTCCCCTCGCCAACAGAGGAGGAAAATATTATCTTGAACGCCACAATAACGGCAGAAGAACTAGAAACGGCCGTCAAGGCATCAAAAATCTCCAAAACGCCGGGCCCTGATGGTTTCACAAATGCCTACTATAAGAAATTTCTCCCCATCTTGTCCACTCACCTATTGAGCTTGTTCAACTCATTCTTAGAAGGGAGTCTTATCCCATCTTCAATGTCGTCCGCCAATCTGGCCATAATACTCAAAGAAGGGAAGGACCCCACCCAATGCGGAAGTTATAGACCAATCTCACTGTTGAACAATGTTCTAAAACTATATAGTAAAATGTTGGCGAACAGACTTAATCCTATCCTCCCGAGACTAATACACATGGATCAGGTCGGGTTTGTCCTGGGCCACCAGGCCTCAGACAATACCCGTAAAATCATTAATTTATTTGACCATGCCCACCTTTCAGGCTCAAAGGCGATGTTACTAAGCCTAGACGCAGAGAAGGCATTTGACAGAATTGACTGTCTATTTTTAGATCAAACACTGATAAAATTTGGGTTCAGAGACTCGTTCCTGAAGGGTGTCCAAGCGCTATATCAAAACCCGTCAGCATCAGTAAGACTATCAGGTGGAGGCCTTGAACGATTCCAAATCAGAAATGGAACCCGGCAAGGATGCCCCCTCTCCCCTCTCCTTTTCGCCCTCACGATCGAACAACTGGCGACTAAAATAAGACAAAACCCGAACATCCAGGGTATTCCCATCGATAAAGAACAATAAAAAAATTCCCTATTCGCTGATGATATCATTCTAACTCTGACTAAGCCCCTAACTTCCCTCCCCAACCTTCAGATGGAACTGACGGAGTTTGGAAAGGTATCAGGATATAAAATAAACAGCGACAAATCAGAGGGCCTAAATTTTAGCCTCCCAGATCCCGTAGTCAAACTCCTTAAACTAAATTTTAGCTATAGATGGTGCCCTTCATACAGTAAATATCTGGGAATTAATGTGTCAAGGCACTACCGGGACTTATACCGGGATAACTACCCGAAATTATGGGATAAGATCAAAAAGGATCTAGATCAGTGGGAAGGTTACCAGATCTCATGGTTCGGGAGGATGATCTCTGCTAAGATGAATATACTCCCAAGAATGTTATATTTTTTTCAAACACTCCCGATCCACGTTCCGGGCACTGATCTAAAATACATACAGAACAGATTGCTCCACTTCATTTGGCAGGGCAAGAGGCCCAGAGTCGCCAGATCGGTCCTGGTGGCTAAGAGATCCAGAGGGGGGTTGGGAGTACCAGATCTATATAAATACTACTTAGCCGCACAGCTCAAGCAGGTAGTAATGTGGAACTCAGACTCGACCCGTTATTGCTGGGTAAAAATTGAGACTCAATATGCCAAGATGCCTTCTTTGCAAGCCTGCCTCTGGAACCTGGACAGAGGAGATGGGCACCTACACAATCTTAAACTACAGGCCTCACGACACACGTGGGACGTCTGGATAAGATGCAAATATAAATATGACCTCTCCTCAACAAGCTCTCAACTGACCCCTATCTTTAACAATCTGAAATTCCCTCCGGGATGTGGATCTAAACTGTTCATCCATTTTAACACACGGGGTATAGAGGCGATTGCTGATCTACTGAGCCTAGGGAAGCTCCTGAGCTATCAAGAACTGAAGACCAAATATAAAATTAGAGAATTGGACACATTCAAATACCTCCAAATCAAAAACTTTGTACGGACTACATGTCCTCTCCCAGAATACCCCACTCTCACTAAGTTTGAACACCTTTGCAAGGTTAAGACTCACCAGAAGGGTCTAATCTCGGAAATATATAATGCACTAGAGCACTCAACGACCCCCACACAGCATGACTACATGCTCAGATGGTCAGCAGACCTGAGTATGAATATAGAAAGAGAGACTTGGGAAGAAATCTGGCAGGCAACCTCTGAAACTTCCCTATGTACTACAATCAAGGAAAACATTTATAAGATCATGTTTGGCTGGTATCTTACCCCAGCACGATTAAACCAGATCTATCCTCTGGCATCAGACCTATGCTGGAGAGGCTGTGGTAATAGAGGGGACATGGTCCACATCTGGTGGTCCTGTCCAGAAATTGTGAAATACTGGGCCAAGGTCCAAATTTTGATAAGAGGTCACCAACCTAGAAATACCTATTGAACCACTGACCTACCTGTTGGCCGCACCAATGCCAGACATTGCCCGGCCTACCAGGAAATTAATATCCTTCATTCTCACCGCGGCAAGATGCTGTATTGCGGCCTCCTGGAAGAAAACAACTACGCCAGCACTGAATACAATCAAATAAAGAATCGGTGATGTGATGATTATGGAAAGGCTTACCGCCACCGTTAGACAAAAAATCCCCGCCTTTGAGGATATCTGGGAACCTTGGATCCTCCTCACTAGAGAGCGTCAGCCAACTCCGGCGGGACGGAGGCCCATCCATTCCCCATAAGGGACTAAAAACTGCCCCAGTTAGAGAATCCTCAACAGCCAAATGGGACACCCACCCCCTATCCCCCAATTCCTCTTCCCCCCCCTCCCTCCCTCCCTTACCCCCCCTTCTCTGCCTTCCCTCTCCGAAGGCATTCCCCCCTTTTCTCTGACAACTCAGGTTGCCACTCTGTTTCCCCCCAAAAAGATGTTTCAAAAATGTTAGGCTATGATACTTGCCATGATTGTTGTAATGTCTAAATGCCTAATAAAAACATTGGAAAAAAAAAAAAAAGTGAATAGAGAGAAAAAGAGAAAAAATGGGAATTTTGAATTTACATTCCTCACTGGAGACAATAGAGAGGCAAGCAGTATCAGGAACATTATCACTAAACATTGGGCAATATTGAAAAATGATCCTATTCTAGGCCAAGTCATTCCAGATAGACCCAACATAATTTTCAAAAAAGCCAACAACCTAAAGAACAAACTGGCCCCAAGTGCCCTCAGAGAAAAAAGATCTAGGGAGAAAAGTTGGTTAAATATGAAGGGATTCTATGGATGCAAAAACTGTGTAGCTTGTCGGTTCCTGTCACCTGAGCATACACACTTTACTTCCACAGTTACAGGTGAAGTCTTCAACATCGAAACTTTCATGACCTGCAGGACAGACCATGTAGTTTATCTCTTGGAATGTTCCTGCAGGTTACAATATGAAGGAAAAACAATAAGACCTGTGCGAACAAGGATAACTGAACATCTTAGCAGTATCAATCGGAAATTGATAAACCATACCATACCAAAACACTTTGCGGAATGCCATGCTGGTGAACCCACAAGCTTGCATTTTAAAGCAATAGAAAATGTACTGCCACACTGGAGGGGAGGAGATAGGGGTTCAGAATTGCTAAAAAGAGAAGCATTCTGGATCCATCGTTTGAGAACACTTAGCCCTAAAGGTCTGAATGCAGAGATTGATCTGGCACCCTTTCTGTTGTAATTATGTTTTTTTTTAATGATGTTCCTTTTCCTGCTTCATCCTTCCCATTACAGCCTTCTGCGTCATCGTTGATATGCCTTTAAATATTCCTCTTTAGTTGGATTGTATAAATTGCATCTTGTCTGTGCGAATAGAGTTTATTATTATGTCTCTCTAATATTGTATAAACTTTGTATTTAATAGATGTGTCAACAACTTAATAAGATGATATTAACTTTTGTTCTGTATATATTAATTGAACTATAAACATCATGAGCTTTGCTGAGTTGGTTAAATCATGTTGTAATAATATTGTATAATGTTCTAGAAAGGACTTGTTCACTGCCCTGTAGATGTAAATGAAACGTCATCACCCATAATTAATTAAATAAATAATAGTATAAAACCAAAAAATAAAAAACTATAAAATAAATATATATAATAGATTCATATGTTTTATGTCGATTAATTAATATAAACACAAGATGAATTATGTGAAATATGCTAAGTCTCACCCTGTCAATCAAATAATTTTATTGTTGAAAAGTATAATTAATATGAATTGCTGTTAATCCTCTATATATGCACCTTATATCCAAATACATATAGTAAGATCGGTATTTATTCTCCCTTATCCAATGATAGGCTGTATAATCATTGATTCAGTTAAACATCCAATTTTACCCTCTAAATACGGATTTATATATAATGTATTGAGTCTAATGTGATTAGATCAATTCATTAACGAATTGCAGAGTATTGTTTTTATTTGAATAGACTCATTATCCATTAAGGAAAGTCCACTAGTTCCTTTCTATTGTCCATATAGTGCCCTTAATCTGTCCATTTAAATTAACTTCCTTTTATGACCACAGAATCACTATAGTTTTTATCTCTAAATTTGATGATGTTTCATAACGATAAATATGTATTATATATTATTATTCTGTTATACCTTTGTGAATATGTATGTATTAATGAGTTCAGCTTTGCTCAATTAGACCGCACGCAGGTGCTCTAGTATTGTCCTTGACGATTGAATCAAATAGGGTATATAAGACACATTCACATCCAAGAATCTACACTCCTGACGACGCTGGAAGCAGTCACAATTTGTGGCTGGGCGAAACGCGTAGAGTGAGGATTCTTGAACCAGTGGAGGACCCGTAGTTCTTGCCGCACCTCAGAGCCGTGACATCAGACGCCTACCAGGACGGAAAGCTGACAGTGAAGCTGCAATTCTATACTGCAGCCGGAGGACAATTGGATGATCCAGGGGAAGGCGGTGAGAGCGGCGACAAATCCACAACACATAATGATTGTGTAACATGCCTGTTTTTATCTACACTGGCGACACACTTTATTCGAGCTCGGCTAGTCCCACGAATTCGGGTATGCCCGGGTGTATTGAGGTTTGTGACTGTATTCTGCCCGAGTGCATTGAGGTATTTTCCAGGCAGGGATTGAAGCATTTTATTCCCGCTGGCTGCAATACTGCACAGTATATATATATATATATACTGCATTACAATTCATGAATTTATGCCATCTGGTAGACACGCGAAGCATTGCAGCCTATTAAATCCTAATCATTATCATTTAACAGATCAGCCGCCCGTCAGCCAGGCATGAACCCAGGCTGGGAAGGCAAACGCAATGGGGCTTGTCAGAGGTGAGGAGCGGCGCATTCCAGGTATCTGCCAGGTACATACTGGGTATTTGCTCGAATAAAGTGTGTCGGTGCAGTAGCACATTGTAAGTGCACATTTTATATTCCTTTTTTATATAAAGTACAATACCCACATGATCGCTCTATGTAGTGCTTTTCCCATTCCTTTGCATACTGTTCTGCCCTATTGAGGGGACGAGCCTGGAGGGAGATCCATACACCATCACTACCACGGGGGCTGCAGCCCAATCTGCAAAAGGCTTTTTTATCTGTATCATCTTGTAAGTAGGAACACCATTAGAGCCAAGACTTCAATCAATATCTAACCCATTGTCAATACATCTACACTTACATTTGCACTGTTTTCTTCTTTTTATTCCCCACATATGCTCCTCCTGGATTGTATGAGATTAATTCTGCTATCAAGCAATTCATTTCTGAGATATATCTGCGCGAGGCAGTGGATATTCACACTCGAGTGGAAATAGCGCCACAGGAATATTCACACTCATTTCCTCCACGTTACTCCATTTTTATGCAGTTGCTAAGTTAAACTGGCTTTTTAGACTTTACTAACCAATCTGGATACTGCAGAAAAAGGATCCTTGATAAACGAACTACATATATGTACATATAGGTACCTATAATGTATTGTATGTACATGATTCATTCTGTTGACCCCTCCCCCCCCCCCCAGACTGGTCAAAAAGGGCCGTTGACAATACCCGATTTTGTTGCATATTGGAGTTTACAAAACGCAACAGATTGTCAGTTTTGAGTTGGACGCGCATGTGTGTGGAAGCGCTGATCCATAGTTATTTGATCTGCACATTGATACTTCCGACATAGTTGGTGTGTTCTAGAATAATTTACTGTAACTGTTGCGCGTCGGTTATCTTGCTGATGATGCTTGCTGCGCACTTTTCTGCATTTTTCGTTTGTTTCCACATTTTTTTTAAATTTTCGTTTGTCTGTCCACATTTTTTTCATGTAGAGAAAATGCAGGGAGCTCAGGGACCATGGAATATGCAAAAAATGAAACACAAATAGATAGTGCAATACTGTGTGATAAAATGATGGAATAAATGAATGAAACACCTATTGAGTGCACACTCACACTTTGACAATGGTTAGTAGGCAGTGAACCCTTCCAGGGTAATCTCTGAGTGCTGGTAGAAGACTTGACGATGATGTCATCAGTCCTAATCGTGTGTCAGCTCCCAGGTACCATGCAAATGTATACACAAGAAGAGGCAGACTAAGTGTAGGGAGTAAAACAATTTAGTGGTTACATTCAAACATTAAAATGGCAACTCACATTTGACCCCCATACACAGTTCGTTGTACAAAGTCCGCCCTTGTGGATACCGGTGATCTGAAGCTTCTCAAGTGGACGCTGCTCACTTCAGCAGCTGGTGCGCATGCAGCTGCCAGTATGAGCTCTCTGCTCATGCGTCCTTTGTTGGAGGTGTCGGCCACAGGATGTGACGTCACTGACCGGGTTCCGTCAAGAATGATTTACTGTAACTGTTGCGCGTCGGTTTTCTTGCTGATGATGCTTGCTGCGCGCTTTTTTGCATTTTTCGTTTGTTTGCACGCTTTTTCAGAATTTTTGTTTGTCTGTCCACGGTTTTTTCATCGCACATATTTGTAGTTATTGTAGGTAGTTGCGCGTTAGCTGGCATACACAGTAAGGAAGGACACGCGCTTTGCGCGTTAACTTTGCGCAATGTCAAATGTTAACTTGATGGAGTCTTGTCTTGTCGGCCGTTGTTTCAAATCTTACGATAGGCTAAAAGAGGCTTTGGAAACATTGTGTAAGCGACCCCATCAGCTGTTTTCTATTCATTCAAGCTGGAAATTTACAAAAAGCAACGATCGTCTCGTTTATACAAAAATGAATTACCGATGCAAAAATGGTATTAAATCGCTGCCGAAAGAAAAGGGATTGCGACCCAACCAAAGTTATTTTGGGCTAGGATGTCAGAGTGAAATTGTGGTTGTTTACGACAAGGTAGTCGATAAGCTATCAAAAAAGCTTGCTTGGGGCACAATCATGAAGTTTCTCCGTCCGTATATTTGTTTTATCCGGAGCAAAGGCGGCTGACCGACGAAGCTGCCACTTGTGAGTAATGCCTCAGCTTTGCGTGCTAATCAGAAGTTAGTTGCTGAACAGGTGCAGACTATATTCGGCAAACAGGCGACTTTGAGCGACATTTACAATTGCATTGTTAAGAATCGCAAAAATTTGGCACTGTCTGAGTTAGAAAAAGTGGTTGATTTTCTTGACAACGCTCATCTAAAGGACCCAGATGCTTATCTGAAAATCATAACCGACGATGCTACTAACTTTGTTGATGTGATTTTCTATCAATCTGGTGTAATGCGAAATTGATATAGTCAGTTTCCTGAACTTGTGGACCTTGATGGCACGTATAGGCTGAATGACTCGAGATGTTTTATACCTATTTACTGTGCTGGACAGGAATGGCATTAGTAGGGTTGTTGCATGGTGTTTTCTTAGTATGGAAACGCGAGAGAATGTCAGGTTGTTTTGAACAATTTCTAACGTCTAGTGAGTCAGTTGTTGGCAAAACTACCGTTGTTCTTCTGGATAAAGATTTTGTGTCGGTAGATTGTACCCCCAAAACTTTTTTAAATGCCGACGTCCTTTTGTGACAAGTGCACGTGGAGAGAAATTTGAATTTGTTGCTTAAAGGATTGCATCTTAATAATATGGAGGTGTCTGCGCTCAGCATGGCAAACGTTAGCATTGAGTCCTTGAAAACGTGCATTCTGAAATGCCGGAAAACTCTCTTGTTTATCCATGATTCCAGTTTGTTTGATGAAGCTTGGTGCAACTTTTTTTCTGATGCCTTGGTACCCGCAGACTTCAAAATCCTTTTCACAAAAAATTGGTACAGTTGTCGGAAAAAGTGGGCATACACTTCACAAAAACCTAAAAACGTTTAAGGTGAATGATACCAACCGAATTGAAGCTCAGAACAAGCACATAAAAGATGTGGTACGCAAATACTTGTGCATGTTTGAATGTCTGAAAGGATCGTTTACTTTTTGTAGCTTGCATAAGTTCAATGTGGACCATCGTGATTATTTAAGCAAGTGCAAACAATTATCCTTGAAGCGAGTACCGATGCGGTTGTTGACGTTTTTCCCGACTTTGCCTCTGTGCACATTTTGCAACAGTATCGTGTTTTTAGAGAAAAAGAGTCACGATTTTCGTTGTGTGTGGATGCTAATGGGGCTAGGGTTACGTTTGGTTCAGTTGATCATTATTTAATGGCGATTATTTCTCAGTTTGTTGGTGTGAATTTTTCAGTCAATTGAATCTTCCTTGTAAGCATGTTTGCTGCTAGGGACCACCTAAACTTGTCGCTTATTGATGTGGCTGTTGTTTCGAATCGTTTCAAATGGCAAAATTATTCCACTACCATTTTGTCTAATTTTCTAAACCCGTGAAGGAAAACAGCATTGTGACTGCTGCTAAAAAGGACAAACCAAAAACCCCCTTGACTGTTTCGGAAAAGTATTCCAGGATTTCTTCAGTGTGCAAGCGTATTTGTGACATAGCAAGCAAACTCAGTAACAAAGCTTTTCATTGGAAGTTGGCTTTTATGCTGCAGATTTTCTTGAGCTGGAATGAAGAAGGCTTTCCATCACCAGTTTCACCTTCACAACAAAAACCCGATTTAAGCCAAATTTTCTTTCGTAAGCAACATAAAAGGGGGTTAACTGCTTCTCAACGATCATACAAGCTTTTCAACTAATGCTTTTTTCAAGTAGCTGTGAGCCTGTTGTGCAGATTATACCTTTTGAAAACACGTATGTTACTGTGAAGACCAGTGGAGCCAACACAATTAGTTTGTACTGTGGCAAATAGCTGGATGTGGCTAATAGTGCAATCCTGGGAATAGGTTCATAAGTTTGTACACCAGGGCTGCTTCCTTGAATCGCCTGGTTCGTGCATTGAATTTATTGCCTGGCCCACAACTGGATCAAACTGTTCTCGGGAACAGGCACTAATGGCTGTAGCATGTGCGGTTGGATTTATGTAGAGGGGCTGATTCAAGTTAAAAAGTGTATAACCTAGGCAAAAAATTATCTGAATATGCCTTTCACTGCTTTAAGCACTCTAATTTTTTAATCTTTCCATCGCCGAAAAATTGAGAGGATATCACAACTTAGTTCAGTTAGAGTAGCACTTTTCTGCATTTGCAAACAACTTGATACGGGCTTGTTAAAAATGATTAACTGCCACATGTGTGATGATTGGTATGACCCAGAATGCACAGATGTGCCTCCTACATCCCATCCTATTTGGCATGATTTGAGCTACCCATGGGTATGCAAATTTTGCAGTGATGAGCCTCCCGCTAAAAAATTGAACCATCCTGTGCCCTGCTCCCCTACACTAGATTTGCCGCTATTTGCTCAAGCGGGGATATTTACAGCTGCTGGCAAAACTATAGTGATGCAAAACACTTGCAGTATTGACACTTGCTTTACCCTTTCATGTGCTTAATATTTAATCATCGTGGGCCTTAGAAATGTACTTTTTATCGCATGCAAATAATGGGGGAAGTTTTATCTCTGGCAAGAATAGGTCGATTCAGTGAAACCAAACTGCGCTGGTTGAATCACATAAGAAAAACCCCTGTAAGAAATGTGATTGACGTGTGGGGCGATTTGGATAACAATTTTACTTCATTTTTTCATGATTTAGTTCAGACAAAAGTTTACAGCATTTGCACAAATTCTGTGTACAACTTTTTGGAATATGAAAACATTGAAAAGGGTATAACATTCAATCATCAAGTCACCAACCCGTTCCAAGGCACTTTAGAAAACGCAGTGCAGCAGTGGGCTGAACCTTACTCAGCAGAATGCCAGTTCTTTTTTCCTGAATCTACAACGTGGTGAAACTACCATTGATTTAACTAGAAGCTGCCACGGGAAAAGTGGGAACTCCCACCGTGAAATAATTTTATAAATGTCACCTTTTCTGCTTTTACGACTGGTGATTTGTGCTCATTGAAAGATGTTTTTCCTGAACAGTTAGAATTTTTGGGCGCCACGTTTCAATTCGTAGGAACTGTGCATCACAGTACAAATCATTTTCTCAGTTCGGTTGTTTTCAAAGGTTCTCGGTTATATTATGATAAGTCCAAAACGCTGTCCAAAACTCCATGGGAAGAGCGGGCCTCCATAGCAGTTTATCTAAAGTCGGAAATTTTGCATTGATTTTGGCGGTACCGAACTAAGCAGGCTCATGGTTTGCACACACCTTTTTTTGTTCAGATTTTTTAGTAGGAATTTTTGTCAGCATACAGCAACTTCCCAAAACTTGAGTTGGGGCATGTTGACTTTGATGCTGATTTAAAAAAACGTAAAAAGAAAAACTCAATGTGCAGAAACATCTCAAAACCTGCGTAGGGGCTCATTGATGCGGAATTCTCTTTTGCGCCTACTTTTGCTTCGCCTCTTGCTATTTTTTTTGTGCTTAGTTCATTAATATGTGTTGAGTTTAAGAGAAAAAACGAAGAAAAAAAATTTGGTTTTGTGTGCATGCTATTTTTTTTTTTTTTTTAATTCAACATCAATGTGCAGAAACATCCCGAAACTTGATTAGGGGCTCATTGGTGTTGAATTCACATCCTGCACTTGCTTCGCCACATGCTAATTTTTTTTTGCGCTTCATTTATCAATAAGTACGCATTTTTAGTATCTATTTCTGCTGAATTATGACTTTCGCTTACTTCTACATTCTTTCTATCGTTTTTGTTAAGTTGGAGAAAAAGATTTGAATACTAAAAAACATAAAAACAACAAAAATAAAGTTTTCGTTTTGCTCGCTGTTATGATGACTTGTTTTGTTGTTGTCATTGAATGTAATTTGTTAAATGATTTTAGATGTGTTCCTAATCTTTTCAGATAAATAAAAATTACGGAAACACGAAAAGTATAAATTCCAAAAATAATAAAAGTTAAAAAACAAAAAAAATGTTTCCAGGTCACTAGCTATTCAGTCTCAAAATGTAGCTCAGCTGTATTTCGAGTGTTCAGAAAAATGTCCATCAGGCGACCATCTATATTTATGTGTCATTTATATTGTACTTGTTTATTTAAGTATTGATCATCAGCTGTCCTCTTTTTCTTCTATACTTTCCACTCGACTGTGAATAGGCATGTGGCGTTATTTCCACTCGAGTGTGAATAGCCAGGTGGCACTATTTCCACTCGAGTGTGAATAGCCAGGTGGCGCTCTTTCCACTCGAGTGTCAATATCCACTGCCTCTGCGCGATGTGTTGTGGAACCAGCGCAATTGGGCTTATCATGATTGTTATATCCATGATAAAATGTGGAGATTGCAGAGATTTTGTCCATCCCAAGTAAGTCTACATATTATTAAATGATTATATATTGTCTAATACCGAATTTAAAATGTAATGTAACTATAATATTGCGTTTATAACAAAGAATACAGTTTAAACATTTTTTTTTTAAGTGACGTTTTAAAGTCCAAGTCTTAGAATCTGTGCAATTCTTTCCGGCGTGAGCTGAAAAAAATCAGTTAATTGCGATCAGTGGATGCAGGTCCCAGCAGCATGGATCGTCCATGTACCTGGCCTTTATATGCAAGCATGCTCTTCCTTAAGAGACAGATGACTCCAGCAGTGACCGACTCAAATCTAGAACGGCCATCAACATCATTGGAATCCCAACATTATACGGCCTAAGCACCATCTGTGCATACTCCGATAACTCTTTCCCAGGGCAGGGCAGGGCATAGAAGATGCTTCTGAAGTGGTCCAGGATGCGTTTCTGTATTCACTGACATCCTTGGACACGTCTGTCACGGGAGACCAGGACTAATACAAGGGATCAATATCGCCAGACAGAACACGAGAGTTTATAACATTTATTTATTGGAAAAGTATATCTAAAACTATACAAAACACACAAACATCACACATACCCAACTAGGGGATACCTTGCATACCTAGTTGCAGGGACCTTTCCCCTGTTCTCTCTTCTTGCCCAGGGCTTACAGGACTGGTTTTCAGGCCTGAGACCAAAACTGGACTGGACACTGCAGTTTTTTCTTGTCACAGCCACACCTCTGTAACTATGCAGGCTGTCTGCTAGGGGTCTCCCCACCCCTCCTTTTTATACACTTAAAACATAATATTGCAACACTCCATGCCAGGTGTTGCCAACATGCCCAGGCACTGATTGGTGGGTAGAACTGGAGCATAATATTTGCAACATATGAAGGATACAGGGAAAGGTCACAGACCAAGTTGCAACAATTCTCCTACAAACATATTAACAAGATACAGGTGATGAAGGCAGTACACTGCCCAAGATGCCGGAGGAGGCTTACGGCTGCATAAAAACAATTTATTTCATAAGGGGATCAAACATATCCCCCAACAGTAGGTAACACACCTATGCGTTTCGGGCCTTCATAAAGGGCACACGGCCCGAAACGCGTAGGTGTGTTACCTACTGTTGCTGTTGGGGGATATGTGTGATCCCCCTTATGAAATAAATCGTTTTTATGCAGCCGTGATCCTCCTCCTGCTTCTTGGGCAGTGTACTGCCTTCATCAGCTGTATCTTGTTTCCCTGTCTTGGTGGATTGCACACCGCTGAATCACTGCTTTGGGACCACACCAGTGGAACTTTGGAAGCTAACAGTGAGTTATGCCTGTGGTTTTCCATATCCTCATTCTTTACTGTATGGGACAATCTATGTACAGTTTTTGTGCAAGGGAACACTAGGTACTAGTCCCCCATCCCTATTAGGGAAGACATTTCATTATATACAGTTTTAAATGGAATGGTCCTAGCGGAGATCTTTATTTCTCTAAAGGACTTGTTCACACGCCACAACGTCTGCTTCGATAGATGTGGAGGACGCTGTAATTGAAATGATGGCTTGCAGCGACCCACCGGCCAAAAAGAAAAAAAAGGTGGCAGCGAATTCAATAAGGAAATGATTGCTCTGGAGTCTGAAAAACAGAAAATTATATCCAATGTGTTCCATGGCACTTCATATTCGGACATTAACTATTTTAAGGAACATAACTCCTGCCAGAAATTTGAGACTGAGACAGGAATTGCAAGGCTGTGTCTTAAGGGAAGTAGAAGAGTAGATTTTTTCTTCTGTTTGTGTATTTTTTAAGCCCAAAACGTTAAAATCGGTATTATGTTTTTTTTACAGAAAAGTTCAGTTTGCATTTTTATTTTTAATGTGTGAATAAATAATTTATTTTTCACAATATGTATGTGCAATTGTTTTTACAATCAAAAGGTGTTAAGTATGTATAAATTGCAATACAATTGTTTAGACGAACTTGCAATTTCATCATTAAAAAAAATAAGATGTAATACTAAACTTTTATTAAATATTAACAATTTTAAAAAAATCTACATTATTCGTAAAGTTCAGACACTCACACATGCCCCTTATAGATCAAATTATTCGTAAAGTTCAGACACTCACACATGCCCCTTATAGATCAAATGTACATATACCATACCTATTTTATCAACTGTAATGATACAAAACGGTCTTAAAATAAAATTATTACAGGTTGTGCATGTATTCGTTCTCCATAAATGAAGCCAGATAGCACTGATAATCATTATAATATAAAGCGTCCCCCCCCCAGCCATCAGTGGTGGGGGGAGGGAGATATCCTGACCGGGGGGCTGGCCTCCTCCTCTCAGGCACGCCCCCAAACCTTTCCCCTGACGTAAGGCCTATTTAAGGCCCGGCTGGCAGGGAGCGCAGCCTGTTTGCTGCCCGCCAACTATTTCCTCTCCATGCTGTACAGGTTATAAGGTAACATGACAATTGTGCTGCTACATGTGATGTGCGGCCCTTCCCAATGCTCCCCCTCCTACGCTTACCGAACTTGCCCGCTCGCGGGCGGTGCGTTCGGGGGAGCTGGGGAGGGACATGCATGCGCAGGGAGAGGATGCTGACTGGGGTTTCTGGTTTTGGTCGGCCATGTCAGTGCCGTTAAAGGGGGGTGGGGAGAGGGGGAGATTAATATTTATTATTTATTCATCAGCAATGGCAAAGGATTTTGGTGGGGTTGGTTGGAAGAGGGGGAGATCCGACCGGAGCATGGTCAGAGCAAACAGTGCGGTTCCTTCCCGGTCGCTACCTCCCGGGACTTCCCCCTCCGCCCCTGATTCCCGTGGTTGCTTGGCCAGGGTGGGAAATGGGCTCGGGGCACTGAGTGTGTCCCGCACACTCCCGGAGGCAGCCATCCCGGTCCTTCCTCTCCCCCCCGCCCCCCCCACGCAGCCTCAGCTGCGTTTAGTTGGGTTATGGGCCACAAGTGATGTTTTTCCCAGGAAGGAGGTTCTTGGGGGGCGCCTCCAGCCATGTAGCACGCTTGGCTGCCCATCACCTCCCTCCTACCCCCTCCCCGCATGCTCCAACCAGAGTTGGGTGGGTCCACACAGTGTGGTTCCATCTCCTGGCCACTCGTACCCAACCCTCCCTCACCTGCCTTCCTCACCTCCTGCACACATTGGTTCTCGTGACCTACCATTTGGCGCGCTCTGAGGCCTATAGTGCCATAGCTGATATTCAAGATCACCTTGCCATCCCTCTCCTGGCCGCAAAGCTGTGGGGGGGCGAGAGGGGAAGTGGGGCACGCCGCGGTCCTCTATTGCGCAGGCATGGGCACACCCCATCTAGACCATCCATCCCCAAACCTAGCATGTTTTGTTTGGTTTTGGTGTGGGTTGTGGGAAAGAATGGAGTTGTCAGCATGGTGTTTTGTTTTGGGGGCCATGTTATTCGGGGGATCATTGCAGGGGGCATGTATTGGCTGTTGCTGAGGGGAGGGAGTTTTGACGGAGTGTTTGTTGTAGATTGGATTGAAATGGCAGGGGAGCTAGGGTTTGAAGTATGCTCACCCTTGGGGTTTCTGTCCCTACGTTGTGCAGGCTTTGGCACACTCCTCCCAACCCACCCACCCACTTACCTGGCATGGCTGTTGTTGGTTTTGATGTAGGTGGTCAGCCAGATAAAAATTGCCAGCATGGCATTTGTTTTAGGGGGCCATGTTATTCAGGGGATCATTGCAAAATGGCATGCATTCATTGTTACTGGGGGGGGGGGAAGGTTTGAATGGAGAATGTTTGTTATAGATTAGCTTGGAATAGCGGGGGAGTTAAGATTTGAAGGTAGACTCACTCTTGATATGTCTGTCTCTCGTTGTGCAGGCTTCGGTACATCCCTCACAACCCATCCACCCACCTGGCATGGTTGTTGTTGGTTTTGTTGTGGGCCAGATTAAATTGCCAGCATGGTGTTTTTGTTTAAAGGGGCCTAGATATTTGCAAAGGTTCATTGCAAAGGTCATGCATTAACTCGTGCTGGGGGGAAATGTTATGATGGAGAATGTTTGTTATAGAATAGGACGGAGGTGGTAGAACAAGATGGCCGCCTACAGTGGTTGCAGGCGGTGTTTGGCACAAAGGGCCCCCGCTAGGGTCGCAACATTCCGGGTGACAGGTGAGGATCCCAGCTTCAACAACGCAGAACTGGCAATGGTCGAAGACGAGGCTCGGCCCAGTTCGCCGCTTAAGTCGCGTCCCCCTGCGATGCCAAGGATAGTATTTCAGAGTAGATCCCAAGAGGATCAGGAAAGGCTCCCTCATACAATAAGCACTCAATGTTAGGACACTATAGTGAGACTTACAATAGTCTATCGGTATCAATACCTTTAGGTAGGACAAAATGTGGCCCTTCTCGACCGGATAAGCTCAGGAAAAATAATAAAATTTTATTAATTAATTGTAATTGATCAGGATTAAAAACACATATAAAACATTCAAACATTAAAAAAAACCCGTATTGAAGTGGTTGGGTGAGTTAGCAGTAAATCACTATAGTATGTTCACCACAGACGTCTAAATAGCGATTTTAACTGTTAGTGGACAAGCAGTTAAGTATGCTCCTTCAAACCTATATGGTGGAAGGAGTGATATCAGAGATGTAGTCTCTATAGCTGTATTGTCAGGTTGGCAAATATATAGGTAACCCCTATCCAAGGGTACAATACATCATATATACTGTGTATGACCTTGAAGGGACAGAATAGATGAGGGATAAATGTATGTGTAGTATTTCTATTATCCCTAAAAGATCTGTGTGGTTTCGCCGTAAGTAGTACTTGCTCAAAGTTGTGTCTAGGGACGCTTTATATTATAGCGGCTTGTGATACACGATGTGTTAATGACTCTAGAATATGGTCACCCCATAGGTATTGCATGTTAATGCGAGAGGGTTCCGTTTCTAAGGAGACCAATATAACAATATGGTAGATTCTAGTATCTCTTGTGAAATGTTAAATGGTAAGCTGGAAGCCCCCACTGCGGGCAAGACCACTTGAAACACACATGCAAAGTTTGCTGGTTTGATGCAAGCCTGTATTCAAAACGCTGCTGTCCCTGCAACAATATGGTAGATTCTAGTATCTCTTGTGAAATGTTAAATGGTAAGCTGGAAGCCCCCACTGCGGGCAAGACCACTTAAAACACACATGCAAAGTTTGCTGGCTTAGTGCAAGCCTGTATTCAAAACGCTGCTGTTCCTGCTTGCAGGTGTTGCCAAAACTGATGATGCCAAGGATAGGTAAGAAACCTATGCTGGTTAAAAAGGGTCGGCTGCGTGACAGGATAATTGCATTTAGGAGGTGCAATGGAGGAGTCCCAAGTAGCGCAGCATATTTGCAGCTAGCGGTTCCAGAGTCGTGCAGGCCCTGGATCCGGCGTCATACAGCGCAGCAGACAAAACAAGGTTCACTGCAGCGTTAAAGGTTTTCAAGCCTCAGGCGTCTGCCTCCTTCACAATCCCCGTAGGAATGGTAGTCAGGACAGGAGCCCCTGGCGCAGCGTTAGAGGTAGCAGCAGCATGGGGGGCACTTAGCAAGGCCACGGGGACCTCCCTAGGGGGGGCCGGGCACATAATCCAAGAAGTAGCTAGTTTTGCTGGGGCAGCAGCGCCGGAACACACTGCGGCCCCGGCAAAACCCCAGCCCTACCAAAAATACCCCAACCCCACCCCGGCAACCACCAGCCCAACCCCGGCTAGTCTCAGCCACTTAATCCACGGAGGGGGCCACTGGCGTGGGAGCTGCCCCATCATCGGCAGGAGGGGAGCAGTCTCAGACGGTGCTTTTACGAACGCAAATTTATGTCTTGCCAGTGCGTTGGGCACCCATTTAACAAAAGAGAAGAGGCAGGGGACTACGTAGAGCTCCTATCCATGCTCCAGATAACAAGGAAGCACTGGCGCGATCATCTAAAAAAGGGGACGCAAGGAAAAAATGTTGCGAAACGTCTCTTCCCGCGCACATTTTACAATTGGTCACTCGCATTTAGAATCCTACAGTGGGTGATCGGGTAGAAGCCCCCCCCCATTTATGTTCAGCACTGTTTAAATACATGGATATGATTGGGCATGTCCATCAAAGGCAAAGTGGTATGGGCTGGTGGGTATATGATGTAAAATTCAGGGAACAATAGCGTTGAACAAAGGTAAGATGTCATGGGACATGAAGGATGTGGAACTATGGATCGATTGGGTTGTGGCAGACAAGCCGGCGCCTTTTCAGGGGGTCTAGCGGTGGTCGCCAGGCGAGCACCTTGGGCAAGCAGGGAGAAAGTAAGGCTGGGGTTTGCTGGGCTTTCAATGATTTCTGGTGCACATACAGCAACTGCTGCTTCAAGCACCGGTGGGGTGCTATCCCCACGCAAAATGTTTTATGGGAGACGCGGTTCCAGAAGGGCAGGGCTGAAGGCTGAGCAGGAAGGCTATATAGTATATTTTTTATATTTCAGATACTTATATGTTTGCTTTTTTAGTTATATTTACAATAAAATAGATGTAAGAAAGATTCTAGATGTGTTCATGCACAAAATTCTGTTTTTCTTCTTCCTCTTTTTCCCTTTTTTCCACACATATTGAGAAATATTCTTATAGCCATAATTGGTATTGTCCATTATTTTTAGATTCAAGTATATTGTCGTTTTTCACTTAGAATGATCACGATCTCCTTTGGATGGTGTGAGATGTTGGCCACACAATATAAATAAAAGATAGACTTGTGAGTAACAATTTCATTAGAAATAGAAGATGTCTTGTATTGTATCTGGCGATCAAATAGTATATATATGCATGTTATGATGCGTCAGAATGTTGTAATATACTCGTATACAGTGCTCCCATTGGCTAGGCACAGACCGATCATGGGGCTCATAGGTGGAACCATCGACCAATGAAAGCAAAGGAACTGCTATAAATCGAAAGAATGAGAAGCCAATCATAGACTCCTGACGAAACGACGATAGCGAAACACGCAGAGTCAGAAGCGCCCTGCTGTCGCCACCCACCAGCACTCGATCTGCATTCCAGATTCCCCTTAATTCGGTGAATTTCAGCCGTGCCGCGATACCGGAAGTGAGACACCGGTGAACCGGAAGTGACGCGACGGGAGAGTCGGGCAGAGGGAGTGAGGATTGGGGGACAGAGTTCGCTTTTCCTATGTGTCTGGTACAAGTTTTATTGATGTAAGCATACACCCTTTTTTTTTTTAGCAATTAAAGTGTTTATATTTTGTACGGTACACACTATGTCTGGCTTTCCATTCTCCCATATATATGGCTGATACCTTAGCAATCTGAGAGAATCAAAGTATCCCCGGGAACCCTGAGAGATAGAGAGAAAGAGAACCTGCATGAATTTCCACACTACCCACATTAGTTTGGGTTAAATGCTCATGATAAAGAGAGAATTAAACTACAAATCAAGCGCTCAACCTATTATTAATGTGGTATGTACAATATTCTTAATAATATACAATAAATTATTAAAAAATTATAAATAAAAATGTGACAGAAAATATATCCAAACTATTCAAGGATACACAATTAGCACAAAAGCCCAACAACCACCAAGATAAGGGAGGAGATGAGGGAACATAGGGGGCTGCCTAGGACTGAATATCAAGCCTTTCCATAAAGCTATACAAAAACTGATAATATAGAGAACAAAGTCCTTGGCGCACTATCAAGTGCATAAACCTGATATAATGTTCCTGATTCTGTGTCTGAGAGGAACAGTTCGTAGATTTTCACAGGTGGTCCTCTTGATTTTCTCACGATGGTATCTGAAATCAGAGGACAAGAGACCATTGCGCAGTACCCTCTGGTCGTGGGGATCTCATCCACACCGCTTCTAGCTACTTACATCTAACCAGATGAAGGCAGACCTTGAAAGGAATCTTTAGCTGGTGGTCTCGATCGCTGAAAGGGTTGGATTAGGGTCTTCAGATATATTTCGCCCGCTCCACACAGATCAACCGCAATGCCCAATTGCATATAGGAAAATAAAATTGCCAATGGTGTAGTACAGTACAATTTATTAAAACATTAAAAGATCAAAACAGCTAGTGCACTCACATGCTTGATGACCTTACTACACGTATTACAACGTGCCGTCCGCAGGCTCGAGGGGCTGTGCCGTGGTGTGTATGGAGGCTGGATCCCGCATGTACCTCTTCCTTGTGGCCGCAACTCAGAGCGCCAGGTCCACCTCAGATGACGTCACCGTCCACTGCACCCTCCTCAGCTGGTTCGAGCACGCAGCAATGCGTGCAATCTAAGCTCCACCCTACGCGCGTTTCGTGACTCCTGACGTCACTTCCTCAGGGGTAATGGAGCTTCAGTGCTAGAATGGGCTATTTAAGCATACAGAATGCCAGATCGAGGGCCGTGAGAGGATAATTGATTCTTAAAGGGGCATCTGGCTACGTAAAAATGACTAGTGCTAGTTATTATGATACACAATTATGACCGTAACACTAACTTATCGCATAATTACAGGTATTCCATAGAACATCCAAAAAATGCAATAATTCTACAGTCAATTATACAATAATGCAGTAAAAATACAGAGAATACAATAAAAAATATAATAACATGCAATACATTTAATAATTAATTTATGCAAAACCTGCTGAAAAGAATTCTACTAAAAAAACATTAGCATGGACCATATATCATGCGGATTGTACTAGAGAACAGAGGATTACAGAGGATGAGATTGGCTAGGGACTGCCTTTATTAGTATTTATAACCAGTCAGCTGTCTCTTAGAAAAGATGCCAAATCGAACTCAATATTGAGACCTCTAGGAGTCAATGTTTTTAGGGTATAGATCCATTAGCTTTCTCACCTGGATATTACATTTATTTTGTCTCCCCCTCTCCAACTTTGTTTGGGGCAATCTATACCTTTGCATACTAAACCCTCAGGATTTTGATTGTGCTTCACTTTAAAGTGGTTTGAGACACTATGTGTCTCAAGACCCCTTTATATGTTGTAAATGTGTTCTGCAAAGTGTCGTTTTAATGGTCTACCTGTCCGCTCTACATATTGTAGCCCACAAGGGCATTCTAACAGGTTGACCGTAAACGAACTCCTGCAACTAATGAAAGATTTGATTGGAAATATAGCTCCTGTGATGTTGGATTTAAAATCTCTACATTTTGAGCTATACTTGCAACCAATACACTTGCCACATGTGAAGAACCCATTTAGTTCCTTCAACCATGTGGTATTGGATTTCTTAGCTACATCGAGGAGAAAGTTGTAATTTGAGGTTATTAGCCTTTTTAAAAAACTATTTGTGGACTCTTTGGTAATATTGTGCTGAGTGCCATGTCCCACTGTAGGATTCCCCAATGTTTTTTAATTATTTGGGTAATTTTCGGAGCCATGGCGTTATATTTTGTGATGAATGGGATGAACTCACTATCTACAGGTGATTTATTACTTTTAGTTTTATCCATCACTATCAAATCTCATCTCTTTGGATATTCCTCACAGTTTCCAATGCCCTCGTCACATTGGTGTAATTATACTCCCTATCTATAAATGTATCCCTTAGATCCTCTGCTTGTGCATTAAACACCTCAATTTGAGAGCAATTACATTTGGTTCCTAAAAACTGGCCCTTCGGTATGTTGTTAATCCATCTCGGTTATGGTGACTTGATGCCAACAAATGTTAGCATAACTAGGGGCGAACCTAGTACCCATGGCAGTGCCGCATAAGGATCTTTGGAATCCGCCAGGCCGCCCAATTATTTCTGGGATTAAATCACTGTCATCTAATCTCTCCCAATTCATAGATTCCATTCTTCAAAAATATGTTGTACAAATGCCCTCCTATCTCCGCGATACCACTCATGTTCTTAATATCATAAAAGATGTAAAACGGGCCAATCATTATACATGGGTCACGTGTGACGTGACTTCATTATATACTGTCATCGACCATGAGTTAGGTATCGCGGCGATCAGGAGAGTTTTGGATCAGGATAATAGTTTAGAAATAGATTTTAAAAATTTTGTTTTGGAGGGAATAAGGTTCATTCTCACTCATAATTTTTTCCACCATGATAATCATTTCTTCCTCCAGATATGCGGCACTGCCATGGGTTCTAGGTTCGCCCCTAGTTATGCTAACATTTTTATGGTTATGTGGGAGGAGGACAATATCCTGTCCCGCAACCCATTTGGGGCGGAACTGGTGCTATGGAAACGCTATATTGACGATGTGCTGTGTATCTGGGGGGGAAACGAGGAAGATTTATCTAAATTCCAACAATACCTCAATAATAATCAGCTAAATCTGAAATTCACCTTTAATACTAGCCCCCAAACAATCGATTTTTTAGACCTAACACTATTCATAGAGGAAGGATCCATCGAGACTAAAACCTTTTATAAAAAGGTAGATGCCAACACTTATCTGTTGGCATCAAGTCACCATAATCCGAGATGGATTAACAAGATACCGAAGGGCCAGTTTTTAAGAACAAAACTTAATTGCTCTCAAATTGAGGTGTTTAATGCACAAGCAGAGGATCTAAGGGATACATTTATAGATAGGGAGTATAATTACACCAAGGTGACGAGGGCATTGGAAACTGTGAGGAATATCCAAAGAGATGATTTGATAGTGATGGATAAAACTAAAAGTAATAGATCACCTGTAGATAGTGAGTTCATCCCATTCATCACAAAATATAATGCCATGGCTCTGAAAATTACCCAAATAATTAAAAAACATTGGGGAATCCTACAGGGGGACATGGCACTCAGCACAATATTACCAAAGAGTCCACAAATAGTTTTTAAAAAGGCTAATAACCTCAAATTACAACTTTCTCCAAGTTGTCCATTCGATGTAGCTAAGAAATCCAATACCACATGGTTGAAGGAACTAAATGGGTTCTTCAAATGTGGCAAGTGTATTGGTTGCAAGTATAGCTCAAAATGTAGAGATTTTAAATCCAACATCACAGGAGCTATATTTCAAATCAAATCTTTCATTAGTTGCAGGAGTTCGTTTACGGTCTACCTGTTAGAATGCCCTTGTGGGCTACAATATGTAGGGCGGACAGGTAGACCATTAAAACGACGCTTTGCAGAACACATTTACAACATAAAAAGGGGTCTTCAAAGGCGTATGCGCAACGGACTGGGAGATGGCAGCTTAAGCTGAGAGCTCCTCCGATCCCCAGCGCATTTATATAAATAAATACAATAAAAACTCCCCCAAACTCGGCGCAAAACATACCCTCAGCAGCATTAAAGCGGCGGCTATGCCAATAACTCGGGCCACGACAAAAAGCACTAAGAGAAAGTCCCTGGATCTGAGATCTTATTTCTGGCACACAGAGCAAGTAAAGGCCAGATACGAGATGGCCATGTCTGCAGGTGGGAGTTCTGACACAGACTCCACGCAGGGCAGGGGAGACCCAGAGGAGGAAGCGGGGCTGCAGCCCATCCTAAGGAAGGACATGACTAAGTTCCTAACTGAAATAAAAGACTTTTTCCGTAGTGAAATAGATGGGTTGCGCAAGGACATACAGGGAATAGGAGAATGCACCCACGAGCTGGAGCAGCAGATGGATGTCTCTATTAAGTGTCACCAGCACACGGGGCAAGAATTAATCCACATAAAACAAAGGCTGCTTGAACTGGAGGAGAAGCAGGAAGACGGGGAAAACAGAGACAGGAGAAACAATCTACGGCTGAGAGGCTTACCTGAGGAGGTCACGGACATCGAGTACTTTGTGGAGAGGTGGATGGAGTCCCTGTTGACAGATAAATCCCCTTCCGAGCTCCAACTGGACAGATGCCACCGTGCCTTGCGGGAGAAACCTCTTCCCAACAATCCCCCGCGCAATGTCATCCTGCGCATCCACTATTTTAAAATAAAAGAGGCGCTTAGTAAAATCACAAGGGCATCCCCCACACTCCAGTTCGAGGGAGTGAAGCTGTCGGTATATCAGGACATATCCCCCACTACACTAAATAGAAGACGGTCACTGCAACCCCATACAAAAATACTGAGAGAGAGGGGCATACGTTATAGATGGGTTTTCCCCTTTGGACTCCTCGTTATTAAAGATGGCAAAGCCCACAGCATACGGCATTTGGATGAGGGGGCAGCACTCCTACAAACCCTAGGAGTTAAAGACAAGCTCCCGCAGCAACCAGAGAAACGCCCGACTGCAGAAACCTCCTGGACACGAGTGAGCAGGGCGGCCGAGAACACGAAGACCAACAACAAAAACAAACCCTGAGGTCGGGAGGGTGGATCGGACTGGATATTGCCCCCCCAGTTATACCCCTGATGCTCCTGGATGTCCAGGCAGCACGTTGCCCCCTGGATATAACGAATCCTGGCTGAAGGGACAAAGTTTCTTTTTCCAACCTGTTGCTGCAGTTTGAAGCAGCTTTCAAGCCATCCTCCTGTGACTTCAAAGCCGGCGGTCCCCTGCTAGCAGCATGAGAAACATTGTGTTCCAGCACAGGGATAATGGCCTCCAAGAGGGCGCCTCCTGCATCTACATCGTGGTGTCGGGGAAGATGCGGGAGTTTCTCGTGGGTAAACATGGCGCCCCTGCAAATGGCGCGAACAGACTGCTGCCAGGCAAGTGAGCGGAAGGGGAGGAGGCGGAGTTCCGGGAGGAGAGGAGGAAGGCCCCACCTACCCGATCCACAGGCAGCAGGATCTGATGTCAGCCGGAGGCAGGGCGCCCGGATGTGACGTCATCGGCGCGCCCGGATATGACGACATCGGCGCGCCACCCGGAAGTGCAGAGGGGAACTGTCGGGGACCCGAGGCAGAGGTACGCGCATTCCTTAGCTGAGGGTCCCGACGGACAGCGGAGGGGGGGGCGGGATGTGGAGACAATGGGGGAGGGGGCCAGAAGAGAGGCTGGGCGGCAAAATATACAAGGCAGCCCCATATAAAAGTAGGTTGCGAGTGCGAAAGCGGCTATCACACGGAGCATTAGGCTCCATATCTGGAGAGTGGAGAAGGAAGGGAGGTGGAAGGAGGACAAGAAGGGGGGGGCAGATGAGGAGAGGACTAGAGGGGGAAGAGAGGGCAAGACGAGTATGCAGATGGTAGAGAGTGGAAGGAGAGTAGGGGGGGGGGGAGAAAAGTAGAAGGGGAGTTTGCAGAGGAGCTTACCGGGGGGGGAGGAACAAAAAGAGACTAGGGAGGGCGCAGTTAGATTGGCGACCGAAAGGAAGGAGGAAGTAAGAACACACATAGGAGGTACATTAAAAAAAAACAAATATCAACACGGGAAAGAGGATAGGCAGTTAAACGAGTTAATACAGGGTTAGCGCAACAGGTTAGTTAACTAATCCATACAAAGGTGTGGAGGGGGAAAGAAGATAAAGTTTTAAGTTGCTGTTTTACAACAAGTTTGGTTTCCCAGGAAAGCTGGGTGGAAGAGTTACGCAATGGCATACACTATAAGAGTATTTAGTTTTACATAGGATAATGCTCCACAGCGCGGGGGGTTAGGAGGTAGCTCCGCTCTCCTGGCGGTAGGCATGGGCCTCAACCACACTGACCAGGGTACATTGGGGTCAGTTGGGCAAGACCCGGGGAATGTGGACTTTCTCCAGAACTGGAGCCTTGCAGTGATGAAGCAGGGTGGAAGCAGGGTCACGGGGTCCCCGGGCACATGAGCTCAGGCCAGCAAGGTCTGGTAAAAGCTCAGACCAATTGATATTGTTGTCTATTATGATGCTGTTTATACTACATGTTGTGTTGTCTCCCCTGTCTGTGTCTGTCGTTGTGTGTATCCCCCTCCCCCTATCCCAACCCCCCACGTGGAGCAACTACAGGAGCATTCGGAGCCACGCAGTCTAATGGCATCTCAGCCATCGTCCGGCAAAATAACCCGTATCAGTGCACAGAATAGGGTAAGCAGATCTATACACACATCACAATGTCTATAACCTGGTTATCTCAAAATGTGAAAGGCTTTAATAGTCTGCAGAAGCGGAGGGTTGCCTTTGCTGAATATAAGAAAAAGAAGATAGATGTTTTGTTCCTACAGGAAACACACTTCAGGACACAGCCCCAAATATCTAGATGCCCAATATCGGCAGTTTTATTTAGCCTCAGCAAGAGAAAAGAATAAGGGGGTGACTATACTCCTACACAACAACTTCCCATTCAAAATTGATAAGATTAAAAGAGATGTGGAAGGCAGATATCTAATTCTGATAGGGACAATACAAAACAGTAAACTGACATTGGCCTCAATCTATGCCCCATGCGAGAACGACCCACAGTTCTTTAGATCTTTCTTCGCTATCCTCAATAGGATCGCAGAGGGCAGTATAGTACTTGCTGGGGACCTTAATAAACGATTGGACCCAGATATGGACAGAACACAGACGAAACATAGAGACAGAGTGGAAGGGGTCACAGCACTCCGACAGGGAATCAGAGAGAATCAGCTGGTGGATATTTGGAGGGAACAACACCCTGGGGAGTTACACATTTTACTAAAACCCACACGACAGCTACAGCAGGATCGACTCTTTTGTGGTGTCAGCTAGACTGGTCCCGCAGATCACTTACTCAGAGATCCATGATATTTCATGGTCCGATCATGCACCAATTGAGCTGAGGTGCTCCCAGATCAAGCTGATCAGCCCTGGAGCAAACTGGAAACTAAATGAGTCTTTATTAAAGATCCCAGAGACCGCGCAACAAATTAAAGCCGAGATCTCCCAATTCTTTAAAGCTAACACCGGCAGTGTGGAATCCCATGTCACCTTGTGGGAGGCTCACAAGGCTACTATGCGAGGGGTCCTGATAAACATAGCAGCGGGTAAGAAAAAAGCGAGGGAAGCTAAAACAAAATTATTAAGGGAGAGGCTCCATGAGCTCTCTATACAGCATACCCAATTCGGGAACGCAGACACATTGAAGGAGTTGAAGGACACAAGAATAGAGCTTAACCTCCTCCTCACTTCCCAGGCTGAGAAAGAACTGAGTTGGACAAAGAGGATTTTTTTTTGAAAAATTGAACAAGCCAGATACCATGCTAGCGAGGAAAATTTGCAATAAACAACGCAACTACACAATACATGCGATTAAGACTAGAACGGGAGAGATAACAGCCAATCCCAAACACATAGTCGAGGAGTTTAAAGAATACTATGCAAAGCTATACGATGGCCAGAAGGTTCGACATAACGCTAAAACAAACAAGGCTTGAGGTGAATTTTTAGCCAAAGCAAACCTACAAAAACTGACTAGGTTGGAGCGGGAGTTCCTAGGTAAGGAGTTCACAGTGGAGGAACTAAAACAGGTAGTTGTTAACCTTAAAACTGCTAAAGCTCCAGGCCCAGATGGATTTTCTAACTTGTATTATAAAAAATATATAGGAATCCTGTCCCCGCACTTGCTGAGGATGTTCAACCATATTTTGACAGGAGGCTCCTTCTCAGACATGATGCTGCAAGCGTCCATCTTAGTGATCCATAAACAGGGCAAGGATCCCACCAATTGTCCAAGCTATCGGCCAATATCTTTGATTAACTCAGATATTAAAATTTACTCCAAATTACTGGCCAATAGATTGAGTTCGATTCTGCCTAGGCTGATTCACCCAGAACAGGTTGGCTTTATCGCAGGTAGGCAAGCGGCCGATAATATCAGAAGGATAATTGATACTATAGATTACATAAATGCCAACAAGATCCCGGGGATGATTGTAAGCCTAGACGCAGAAAAAGCCTTTGACAGAATCGACTGGCCATACCTGGATGCCACGCTTACTGCTTTTGGAATGGGGGACACGGTGATACGGGCAATCAGAGCGCTGTACACTAATCCAACAGCGCGGGTAATCCATCAAGGATACCCGTCAGACTCGCTGCAAATTAAAAGTGGTACAAGACAGGGCGGCCCCCTTTCGCCACTGTTGTTCGCCTTATGCATGGAACCACTTGCGAACCACATTCGTAGTAATAAAGACATCACGGGAATCCATATACAGTCGCAGGAGTACAAAACCGCGTTACACGCTGATGATGTTATCCTGACACTGTCAAAGCCCCTAATCTCCTTACCCAACCTCTTTGACCTCTTGGACAGATTCAACTCAGTTTCGGGGTTTAAACTCAACCAATCAAAATCAGAGGCGCTAAGCCTGAACATCCCCAAAACTACCGAAAAACTAGTAGAGATTAACTTCAATCTGAATTGGCAACCCAAGATGATTAAATACCTGTGAGTTAATCTCACGAAGGAGGTCAAATCACTATATAAGGCAAATTATCCCAAACTCTTACAATCTTTGAGAAAGGAGCTGAAGGAATGGGCGACGTTCGATATTTCCTGGATTGGAAGAATTTATAGCGTAAAGATGAACCTTCTGCCCAGACTCTTATACCTTTTCCAGACACTCCCCATACCCATAGATAGAGCGGAGATCAGTGACTTGCAGGCTGAGATCTTTAAATTTATCTGGCACAATAGGAAAGCTAGGATACCAGCAACAACACTGATTAAACCCAAAACAGCAGGCGGACTGGCGGTACTTTGCTTGTTCTCATATTACAGAGCGGCACAATTGAGCCAAATTATCCAATGGCACGTAGATCCAGAGCGCCGTAGATGGGTGAAGCTGGAGAGTGAGCTGTGTGCCCCATTGGATATTCACAATCTGATTTGGTACCCAAAACTTAGGTAAAAGAAAATCTCGAGACCGCTATCCTCAATAACTAACTCACTCTCGATTTGGGAAGCCACTAAATTTAAATGTGCCTTAACCAAGAGATTACTCCCTGATGACACCATTATTTGGCAACCCAGATTTTGCTCCAGGGCTGGACGAGGGAAACTTCATAGTCTGGAAGCAGAAGGGATACGGGAGGTTGAGGGATCTGGAGGGCATTAGCACTATTCACACATTCACGCAAATTCAGGCTGACAAAGGCATCCCCAACACAGAATTTTTTAGATACCTCCAGATCCGGGCATTTTACACAAAAATACAAGAACCGTCCTAAAGTGACGAATTTCGAATCGCTCTGTGCACGAGGACACAACACCTCGGGACTTACACTGGCGACACACTTTATTCGAGCTCGGCTAGTCCCACGAATTCGGGTATACTCGGGTGTATTGAGGTTTGTGACTGTTTTCTGCCCAAGTGCATTGCGTTATTTTCCAGGCAGGGATTGAAGCATTTTATTCCCGCTGGCTGCAATACTGCACAGTATATATATATACTGCATTACAATTCATGAATTTATGCCATCTGGTAGACACGCGAAGCATTGCAGCCTATTAAATCCTAATCATTATCATTTAACAGATCAGCCGCCCGTCAGCCAGGCATGAACCATGGCTGGGAAGGCAAACGCAACTGGGCTTGTCAGAGGTGAGGAGCGGCGCATTCCAGGTATCTGCCAGGTACATACTGGGTATTTGCTCGAATAAAGTGTGTCACAGCAGTACATCTAGGTTGTACAGACAGATCGTCGATCCTGGGACCGGCCCCAACACACGTCTTGACTACATGACCCACTGGGAGAGGGACTTAGGGGAGACTTTAGAGGATGAGGACTGGACAGACATACTCGAGGCGAAAGCAAAAACATCGATTTGCACGACGTTGAAGGAGAACTCATATAAGGTGTTAATGAGGTGGTATCTCACCCCAGTTAGATTATCAAAATTTGTCGCGGGTTACTCCTACCTTGTGCCCTAGACAATGTGGAGAGCCCGGAGACCTGCTGCACATGATGTGGTCTTGCCCTCGACTGCGCCCAATATGGGAACAGATTCAGAATTGGCTGGAAAGGATCTTGGGCCTCGAAATTCCTCTAGACCCTTGGCTATTTCTCCTGAATTGGCCACTAGAGGGCCTGTCGAGAGTGGGGAACAAATTGATCGCTCATTTTGTGACGGCAGTGAGGTGTGAGACGGCAGCATTGTGGAAGAAAAATACAACTCCATCGTTAGAAAAGATTCAGAACAGAATTTGGTTCGTTTGCCAGATGGAGAAGTTGACTAGTTTGGTCAACACCACTGGCGCAAATTTCCAAAAAGTCTGGTTCCTCTGGTTGGTACAGACTGACATCACAGGGGTGAGCAATGCCACCATTTGGCTGTAATAATGGAAGGTGAGTTCTCCTTCAACGTGTTCCGGACGGAAACAGGGGGAGTCCGAGCCCCGGACACAGATCAAAGAGGTGACGTGGAAGGAACAGCGCTACACTGGGCTGCACAACATGAGCCGAGAGCTCCAAGGAGTTGCAAGAAGTCGTGGAATATGGGTCAACCCCCCCTCCCCATCCCCCCTACCCCACATATGCCCCCCCCCTCATGTTACCCTCCCCCTCTCTCCCACATGTCTCCCCTAATGTGTCACTACCCTTTCCCTCCTGAGTCGATGTGTTATGTGTAAAAGAATCAGCAAGTTATGTGGCAACCTTAGCTAATATTGGCCAAAAAATGTCTTTACACTGCTGTATGCTTGGAAAACGATGAAAATAAAAAGTTGAAAAAAAAAAAAAAAAAAGGGGTCTTGAGGCACAGTGTCTCAAAGCACTTTAAAGTGAAGCACAATCAAAATCCTGAGGGTTTAGTTTGCAAAGGTATAGATTGCCCCAAACAAAATTGGAGAGGGGGAGACAAAATAAATGTAATATGCAGGCGAGAAAGCTATTGGATCTATACCCTAAAAACATTGACTCCTAGAGGTCTCAATATTGAGTTCGATTTGGCATCTTTTCTAAGAGACAGATGACTGGGTATAAATACTAATAAAGGCAGTCCCTAGCCAATCTCATCAATTTCCTCTGAAATCCTCTGTTCTCTAGTCCAATCCGCATGATATATGGTCCATGCTAATAGTTTTTTAGTAGATTTTTAGTAGAATTCTTTTCAGCAGGTTTTGCATAAATTAATTATTAAATGTATTGCATGTTATTATATTTTTTATTGTATTCTCTGTATTTTTACTGCATCATTGTATAATTGACTGTAGAATTATTGCATTTTTTGGATGTTCTATGGAATACCTGTAATTATGCGATAAGTTAGTGTTACGGTCATAATTGTGTATCATAATAACTAGCACTGTAGTCATTTTTACGTAGCCAGATGCCCCTTTAAGAATCAATTATCCTATCAGGGCCCTCGATCTGGCATTCTGTATGCTTAAATAGCCCATTCTAGCACTGAAGCTCCATACCCCTGAGGAAGTGACGTCAGGAGTCACGAAAAGCGCGTAGGGTGGAGCTAAGATTGCACGCATTGCTGCGTGCTCGAACCAGCTGAGGGTGCAGTGGACGGTGACGTCATCTGAGGTGGACCTGGCGCTCTGAGTTGCGGCCGCAAGGAAGAGGTACACGCGGGATCCAGCCTCCATACACACCACGGCACAGCCCCTCAAGCCTACGGACAGCACGTTGTAATACGTGTAGTAAGGTCATCAAGCATGTGAGTGCACTAGCTGTTTTGATCTTTTAATGTTTTAATAAATAGTACTGTACTACACCATTGGCAATTTTATTTTCCTATATGCAATTGGGCATTGCGGTTGATCTGTGTGGAGCGGGCGAAATATATCTGAAGACCCTAATCCAACCCTTTCAGCGATCGAGACCACCAGCTAAAGATACCTTTCAAGGTCTGCCTTCATCTGGTTAGATGTAAGTAGCTAGCAGCGGTGTGGATGAGATCCCCACGACCAGAGAGTACTGCGCAATGGTCTCTTGTCCTCTTTGATTTCAGATACCTACCATCGTGAGAAAATCAGGAGGACCACCTGTGAAAATCTACGAACTGTTCCTCTCAGACACAGAATCAGGAACATTATATCAGGTTTATTCACTTGATAGTGCGCCAAGGACTTTGTTCTCTATATTATGGGTTAAATGCTCGTTTACTTATGAAAGAATGTGAGTTCTGAATTTATAGAGATCAACTGAGTTTGAAGTAATTCCTACAGAGACTGTGTTGCACTATTGTATAATCTATTGTATAATTTTTTATTCCACATATTCACCATCGAACAAGTTGCGCTACCCTTTCCTTTCCACAAGTTCCAGCAAGAGGGATTCCTGTGGAACATCCTTCTAAGGGTTTAGAGCAGCATTTATTTGTATTTCACATATTGCACTTATTGGCGATTTATCTGCACAATATTGGTTTATTTATCACTGTTTAAGTCACTTTATACTTATCACTTTATTATCTCCTTTGAGCGCTGTTAGGTTTTCTCACTGAGCAGGAAGGCGCCATCCCCAATAATCGCTGGAAGGTTTATTTATTTATAAAAAATGTTTTACCAGGAAGTAATACATTGAGAGATACCTCTCGTTTTCAAGTATGTCCTAGGCACATAGTTATAAAAAAATACATGGTTACATTAAAAGAACAGAGGTTATACAGTGAATTCACAGACATGTCATAGGACAGATAGAGTTGGAAAATTGTGTACAGGAGATAAAGGGCATAGGAGTTTGAGATAGAAATAGAGCAGCTTTAACATCAACGAACGGCAGCAAACGGTTCACACCCTTTGGCTGCGCGTCTTTGGGGCAAAGCAGATGCACAGTGGGGTGGGTGGCTGAGATGCAATGCAGCTGTGAACAAAAGCTCTTTTTGTCCTCATGGCTCGTTAACATTCCAGTGGGTGGGGTTGATGTACCACAGAGAACAAGCACATGTTAACCCTTAGCATGTTGGTCCTTTGCAGAGGGGTGCCTCTCTTGGGGAGCCCCATCAGGCTGTGCGCCTTTGGGGCAAAGCAGATGCACAGTGGGGTGGGTGGCTGAGATGCAATTGGTTGGCATCATGGCTGAAAAACTACCCCAATAGGGAAGCGGCCCGGCTGCTCCCAGCCAGGTTTACCGAGGGGTTCAGGATCCCGTTTGAGCACAGAGAAGGATCAGGGTTTGGGCTTAATTTGAAAATCGGCTAGGGTATACAGCGACGTTGCGCGGGAGGTGAGAAAGGAAGAATGGCGGGTCCATTCGCCAAGCCTCCTCTACCCAAACTGAGGATCTCACTACTGGGAGTGGTTCCCAAGAAGGACCAAGCAGCATTCAGGCTGATCCAGCATCCTACCCCAGCACCCTACCCGTGGTAACATTTTCCATACCCCTTACAGCGTCCGCACCCCCGTTTTAACATATTTTGTAACATATTATCCATACCCCCTACAGTGTCCGCACCCCCGTGGTAACATATTTTCCATACCCCTTACAGCGTCAGCACCCCCCTTTCCATAACCCTTACAGCAATAATGTAATATGTTATATGTATTATAATAAAATTCTTTCATTTTCTAATTTTTTTTATTATTTAAGTAATAATCCCCGAAGAACAGGGCATTACTGGCCAATAATTCCCTGGCTGGAAGAGTTGAAGGCCCGAGGCTAAATGTAGGCTTTTGTTTTCATTTTTAATTTTTCATAAAAAAAAGATACATTTTTGTAGTCATTGGTTTTTATCAGTGTACAGTATATACCTGTGAAGGAAAAAGTAGTAAAGTAGAAGATGCGAGGGCTGAGGGGTGGGAGAGAGAGGTTTAGGGGGGAAGAGAGGTGTAGGGGGGGAGAAGAGAGGTGTAGGGGGAAGAGAGAGGTGAAGGGGGGGGAAGAGAGAGGTGAGGGGGGGAGAGAAAAGTGAAGGAGGGGGGAAGAGAGAAGTGGTGGTGAGGGTAAGAGGGAGGTGAGGGTAAGAGGGAGGTGAGTGGGAGAGAGGTGAGGGGGGAGAGAGAGAGGGGAGAAAAGGGGTGAGGGGAGAATGGAGGGGGAGAGGTGGGTGGAGGGGGGTGTGGGAGAGAAGTGGGGGGACTGTGATATTAACTATAACTAAATAAAAAGAAATACAAATTACCTTACAGTAGCACAGGCAATAGATGTGGTGAGAAATATTACTTTGTTGCAAGCAACAAAGTTACCAGTTGGGACATAGCAGCTTCTGACAGCACTAGCAGCTGTCTGAGGGGGAGAGAGGCTGCTTGTGCTGCGTGTTCAATGTGATCAGTGAGGAGAGCAGAGGTGCTGCAGTTAAATTTTAAACTTGCCAGGTTTTTTCTCAGCGCGAGCCCCTACTTCTCTGCTTTGAGGTGAGTTGGCAAGTTGTCAAAAATTCCAGCATTACCAAATGAATAATGCCCGGAATTCTGACCAATCAGAGAGTAGGGATTTCAGTAATGCCCGAAATTTTACTGCTTTAGTCTATAATTTCTATTATTTCCCATTGTCATGTATCACTTCACCATTGTTCAATATTTTCTATGTGTGGTTTGTATATATATATATTTTGGTGGGTTTCAACACATTTTTGTCACATTCTTGTTCTAAGTTCTAAACATATAGTGATATGTATTTAAACCCAAGTTTTCATCATTAACATTAGTTACTTATGCAAGTGTCAAATTTACAACATCTTTACTATTTATATATATTTAAAACATCCCCTGTTGCAGTTATATGTTTATTCATTTGTTAGGTCCATTTGCCTTTGTTTACTTTCTTCAGTGCTGTGGATTGGTTGGTTAGGTGGGCAGGCATTGGCTGCAGTCCAGCTCCCTCTACACACTGACAGTGATGTCAGGAGTGGGCGGGGCAGACACTACATGCCTTTGATCCACTCTCTCGGCCAAGAGCCAGCACTGAGAGAGGAGGGCGGAGAACTAAGGTATTCCCTGTCAATTGTACTGCCCACCTCAGTGACGTGCTTAGTGATGTCAGCGGGGGGCGGGTCTTGACGGGACACAGATGCACTGAATTAACAAATTATGAATTGCCCTATATTTAAAGGGGGCAGGTATATGTTTCAACACTCTTTGACAAAGTGCCTACGGTACGAAACGCATCAGAGGAGCGTGCTGTGAGTGTATTTTTCTTAGGCTACATGCCTCAATAAATTTCATTGCTTTTTAACCCGCCTCCAGTCCGGATTTTTTGCAGTGCTCACTCCTATCTCCTTTCATCATAACTCATTTATGTAAAGGAACCCAATTCCACCTTCTATGTCGACCGCACAACCAGATGTTGTAATACCTGATTGGCTGGCTTTGCCAGCCAATCAGTCATAAAGATCAAAAATAGATCTATGTCGACCGCAAATTTGGCTAGTATATATAAAGAGGGCCGAGACCCTATGCAGTGCGGAAGCTGTCGCCCCATTTCCTTACTAAACAATGATCTCAAATTATATAGCAAAATTCTGGCAAACAGGAAAAACCTTATTCTACCTAGACTGATTCCGATCGACCAGGTTGGATTTGTGTTCAGTAGACAAGCTTCAGATAACACCCGGAAAATAATAAATATAGTAGATCATATACACCTCACAGGAACCAAAGTCATCCTTCAAGTCTTGACGCAGAAAAGGCGTTTGATAGAATAGATTGGGTATTCTTAGATAAAGTACTACAGAAATTTGGATTTAAAGACTCGTTTCTAGGAGTCCAGGCATAATATCAGACCAAGATAGTTTTAGTTCAATTGCCAGGGGATAACCCAGACCCGATTAAAATTAAAAATGGTGACTTATAGATGGGGCGTGGCCAAGGAGCCAAACCAAACGGTCGCAGGCTAGAATAGCTCCTCTGCCACAGGGAGCCTAATAGGCCGTTACCAGATAGAAAATAATTAAAAAATCAGTAAAAACAAACGGAACGGCAAGTGAGCGCTCAGGGACCCTCCCAGGGTGCAGAAGGAGGTTGTCGATGAAGGAGCGACCGTGAGCACGAGGAGTGAGAGGCCTCTGCTAACTTGGTCCTGTGTGGGGGCTAAAATGGCCGCCGGGCTGGTATGCGCTCCCAGATAGCCCCGTCTGACAAGATCACCGACAAAAATTAATAAATAAAAAACCACTCCAGAAAGCCAGCGAACTTTCACCTAACACCACAAAGGTGAGACTGTGCACTCGGGGAGCGGTCTCCCCCCCCCTTAGCCCCAAAAGAAGTGCCCCCAGTACCCAAAAAGGCAGCCACGGTCCTGGGACAGAGGGAGAAGGATACTGGGCTTTCCTTCAGCCTAGCCATCAGGTCCGTCTGAGCTTGCCTTCTTGCGCCCTACCTGATACCTCCTGAGCCTGCCTGCGCCCCCACTGTGAAGAGAGGGTCTGATCAGAGCTGTGGTCTGAATAAGAGCTTTCTGAGTAGGAGCTATCTTCATGTGTTTCAGCCTGCGTTCCATCTGGATCCAAGATGGCCGCCTCCCGTTTCAGTTAAAGACACAGCTTCCCTAAAAAAAAAAAAAACCACAGCCAGATCCTAAGTTGTCTATGACAATACTGAATGTTGATGATCCATTAAAAATGTGTTAAAGGGATGGGTTTCCGATGATGTCATCAGGAGTGGGGGTGTAGGAGGGGAGCTCCGCGGACCCACCGGCTAAAACTTAATAAATAACGCTCCCAAACCAGAAATTCACGGCTCAAAAACATACCCCCATTACTTGGAGAGATCGGAGCATGTCCAAACACACAAAGAAGCCCGCAGCACCGGCGGTGTCACGGTTCTTCTCTCCGACACAGAAGAGTCCAGCAAACCAAGAGGGTGGCGGACCACGAGGCTCACAAGAGCCGCAAGCAGCTCTAAATATGGGTACGAAAGCCCATGCAACTCTTGAAATGGAGATAGAGGAACCGATCACCCGATCCTACCTGGAGAGCCTATTCTCCACCATGCATGTCAAGCTCCAAACATCCCTGCAGGCAGAAATCAAAGCAGCAGTAGCGGAGATTAAACAGGAGATGTCTGGCCTAACAGAGAGGACAACGACTCTGGAAGGTGGACTGGAGGAGTCCCTGGCAAGACAAACAGCAGCCGAGGAAGAAATCATCCGGCTAGGAGAGGAGATCTCCCGTCTCAAAGACAGGCAGGAAGACCAAGAAAATAGGGACAGGCGCCAGAATCTGCGCATAAGAAATGTACCGGAGACGGTCTTACCTGGCCAGCTTCGTCCCTATCTTGCGGAACTGTTCACATCGCTCTGCGGCCCGCTAGAGGACATGGACCTAGAGATGGATAGGGCCCACCGGGCGGTAGCTCCCAGATCAGAAGATCCCAACCGGCGACGCGATGTAATCATAAGATTACACAGCTATACAGTAAAGGAGAAGATCATCACCGCCTGCAGAGGGAAAGAGTCACTACCTTTCCAAAATGAAACTCTCCAAATTTTCAACGACCTGTCACGGATAACAGTCGACCGAAGGAGAGAAATGAAGCCCTTGACCTCATTCCTCCGGGAGGAGGTGAAGTACCGCTGGGGCTTTCCGTTCAAGCTTACGGTAAGCTATGATGGCAAATTCCTAACCATCCGCCGCCCTGAGGACATGGCCCCATTCGTGAAAGCCCTGGGTCTGACCCCGCCGCTTTCCTGGACAACGGAGCAACTACAAGACCCACCGCACCGGGAGGACGCGGAACCACGCAGCACCCATCCCGCGAGGAGAACGGTGGCGCCAAGGCAGTCTAAGAACAGATGAGAAGCACCGTAGTCCACAGCGAAGACGGGAGCACATGACGGCTCAAGAACCACACCAGACCCAGCCAGACACATAGCTTCTGAATCCGACCCCTGACGATCGGAGGCAACCCACAGCTGAAGCTACTATAACTTTTGACGCTGACCGAATGGCAGTTGAAGAGTGCTGAGGTCCGGCTGGGCTTTAGGGGTTGGCGGGGGGAATAGGAGGGGAGCGCGATGCTCCGACAACAGCACTGCGATCTACTAACTGTAAGTAGCAAAATTTAATCTGTCTAAGGCCCGGGTACAGGACTATGGACCCCAGGCTCGGTTTGCACGACTGTTGCTACCCTCCCCACCCCCCGGACTAGGAAATACTAGTTAACTGGGAAGCTGCCTAATGAGCCCTGCACAAGACAGGAAGCCCAAATGACTTCGATAATGGAAGCAGCGGCAGTGACACTATTACAGTAACTGGCAATCTAGATTAGCTGGCCACATGGATCTAGTGCTAAGCCGTCCCTATGCCACAGTTGAGTTATGTAAAAAATAAAAATCTGTTCCTCAGTTGATGAATGTTGAAGTTGAGAAAAGTTGTATGTTTTATAATATAATGTACTCCCTTTTCTCTCCCCCCCCCTTTCCCCTCCACCCCCTCACGCTCCAAATCCCATAAGCCTGCCCTTCCACCGCAGAAGATATGGCCGCACGGCCCCATACTAATGATGCTGCCTGCAGTAATAAAATACGTTGTCAAACCCTCTGAGGAAGGCACACGGCGGGCCACATAGATCAAATAGAAATGTCATAAGGATCCTCGGATATTAACTTCACTAAATGTTACCCCCATGTTTTATGCTATGGTTGTGAGGTTAGTCAGGAAGGTTCCTATGCTAAGAGCCCCATCCCTCCCCCCCCCTCTTCCCCGACCAGCAAGCGTAGGAAGTATTCCGTTTATGTTCAGCATGATACCTAAAAACATTAATGCAATGTGCTGTTGTGTTACCTGTCAACCCAGGTCTCCCCCTCCCCCCATCTCCCCACCCCCTCCCCCCTCATCTCTCCCCCTTTTCCCAGGTCTAAAACCTATAAGCTTGACCGACTGACAAAAAGAGAGGTTATAATGCTTTTCATGTACTGAGCTTGTTAAGAGTTGTTCTCACGTTTATTACGCTGGTTTTAAGGATTGTCAGAAAGATCTCCATGTTATGGCTATGCTAGGAGTTTTCCCTCCCCTCCCCACGCCTTCCCCATATCCAAAACCTATAAGCTTGACCGTAGTGGGTGAGGGATATTATCCCAATATTCAGGGCTCTGCTGTCCTAGGAACATACATGCATATTCAGAGTAATAAAATATGTAACTGTGACGATAGTGAGGGTTTGGCCCGGGATTAACGGGGTTACTCCCCAAGGGCCCCCCTCTAACCTCGCCAGGGAGACAAGGGGTTAACTGGGCTGAGGTCTAGAAATGTGATTTAACCCTTGTTATAACATGAAAATGCTTATTCCCCTATGTAAAATGTATTGTTGCTGGGTCAGTGTCTGCATAACCCACCCACTGGGACTTAAGGGGTTAATCTTATATGCAGTGCTGAATAAACAGTTACGTGAAAACTGGTAATTTGGTAACGGAGTAAGCCAGAACTCTGAGCCTTGGGGGTTCAGCCTCCGGGTCACCCCCCAAGTACACACATATTAAAAATATAACTTTGTCATAAGAGGAACATATATTTTTGATAAAGTGACTTTTTGCAGTCTTACAAGGTACAGGCCAAATGCTAACTACCTCTGCCTGCCTTTGTAATGCGTGCCAGGACCAACTGGTTTGACTCATGAGTCTATTCACGTTTGATATGCAAGCTTCCTCTCTGGAAGTGCATATCCAAAAAGGAGGTGTGAATTGGCCAGTTGGATGCTAAATAGGACATCCTGCTAGAATTTAGCCTGCTTCACAGGGGAATTGCTATGCAAGACCCAGGAAGGATCAACAGGTAACTACCTAGTTGGTTATGTGAGAAGCCACAAGCCTACTTCAAAAGGTTTTATTGATGGGGTAGGGGTGGAGCTACCCAAGAAGGGAATCAAAAGGAGTAACCTTATTAAATATAAGAATATTATGAGATGTCCTTGGCTGAAAAGGATAAGAATTACATATTTGTATTCGTGGGACTTAGCATATCTTTGGGAGTCTAAACACTGTATATGTAACTGCTGCTAAATGCCAGATATTAATATCTCTATTAATTTTCATATTACATTGTAATGTTTGGTCTCTCTGTGAGCGTCCGGTGGGACGGACTGTATTAATATATCTCACCTGACTGTATGTATTACTGAACTCAAGTTATGAGGTGATTTGCAGTAAATATGAAAAAAAGGTTGAGTTCTGAGGAACCCCTGTTGTGATGAGCAGGAAAGGCTAGAATTTACATAGCCTGGTCATCAAAGACCAAATTGCTAATTGTTTATGCTTGGCCTAGGGACCAAGGGAAGTGGATGTTTTTGTAAATGTGGTAATTCACACTTCAATGGAAGCCAAAAGAGCTTCAAAGACTTTTTGCTAGCCGTCGCGGCACCTAGGGTTAAAGAGATGAGTTTGACATAGTATATAAGTCAAAGCCATCCTTTACCCATGTTGTTCATGTTCTTCATTGTCTTGATGCAAATGTCTTGATGCCTGCATGCAAAGGCTTCATGTCCTGCATTTGTCCTGCATGTATTGCTGTGATGTCAACTGAAATCTGGGAGAAGTGGCCAAGTCTGTGTCCTGATGGCCTTCTATCCTAATCTTTAAATAAGTGTCTATATTTTGCCTGTTATTTGTACATATCTGTTGTGTTCACCTTTATCAAGGAATAAATTATATTTATCATATCTAAGTCTCGTCCCAGTTCAAACCCAGTTTTGGTGTAAATTACAACCTGTCACAAGCTACCGTGACAGTAACCAAGGCATTAGAGCGTGTATAAGAGCAAAGGAGACTCATTAGGATGATATAAACATAGGAGTGTACTAGTTACGCTGGACGGCTAACACAGATCTATATATATACCATAAAGGTCCTGTATAGACCCCCAGCAAAACAAAAGTACATACCAATCAAACGATCAATGTAAGGAACTCCCTCGAAGCACAGCTCAGTCCTTGATTAGTGGGTGCGTCACGCCAGATGTAATTGCAGAGAATAGTCCCATAGGGTACAGTGGCGGAGCACAACCGTGCAAACAATGGGGGCTGAAAACCAGTATCGGATATAAAAGGGTTTATTAAGTGGTCAAAAGGAGTACATAGTAACTCTGATGCGTTTCGGGACCTGCGTCCCTTTGACCCCTTTCCCCTCCTCCCATTTCCCCCCCTCCCCCCCGCCTTCCCCCCCCCTCTTAAACTAAGGTAGAGCTTACACTAAGCAAGTACAAGGGTCCGCACCTTCCCTGCACGCCCATGCCTGAACCGTCGGATTCCCCCCCATTGGGCCTTAAGCCAAAATGCCGGAAGCCAATCCCGGACGTACTCATTGGAGGTCATTAGCTGACCTCGTCCCACTTTGCCTCTTGCTGCTGACCCTGTCCCAGCAGCCTATTCCCCCCCCCCCCTCTCGGCCTTCCCTGCCCTCCTCCCACCCAACCCCTCGTCGGGCGGGCCTGACACCCATACTCAAACAGCACCATCAAGAAGCGTTATAAAGGTTCGATGAACCAACGAACAAGGATCTCCCCGATGGGAAGGGCGAGACCCCGATGGACACTAAACTCTCTCGCCCAAATGGCTAGTCAGTCTGCAATTAAACTTGTATCACTAAACGTAAAGGGCCTGAATAATAATAGAAAAAGACGACTGGTGCTCCAAGAGCTGAAAAAGTCCAAGGGAGATATCATCTTCCTCCAAGAGACGCACTTTACATCCCAAGAGCTGCCCAAATTGATTAGCAATGTATTCCCTACAGGTTTCTTCTCGTCATTTAACAGTAAAAAGCGGGGAGTAGCGATCCTGCTCCGACAAGGAACCCCATTCAATATCACCAAAACCAGAGGGTAGAGTTCTAATGGTATATATGGCTCACTGGCTGGCTCGCCGGTCTCTCTGATCAACATCTACACTACCGACACACTTTATTGAAGTGTGGTCGGTACCGCAAGCCGGGAAATCTCCCGGCTTGCTAGTGGCCGCCCCTCGGCGTGCCGCGCGTCATAGACGCGCGGTCACGCGTCATCGGGAGCGTGCGCCCGCTGCACGCGTGTCCAGGGGCTCCCCGAGGGAGCCCTGGTGTCCCGCGATCGCGGGACAGCGGCAGGGGGTTCCGGGGGACCCGGCGGACCCGGCAGCGGTAGGGAGAGCGCCCCGATCGGAGGGCGCTCTTCCGCTGCTTCGGCGTGCGCCCGTCACACTCGGGCGCGCGCCAGGCTACTGCTGCGGCACAGAACGGGCAAATGCTCGAATAAACTGTGCCGCAGCAGTACGCGCCAAATGATAATCAAACGGAATTCCTGAAAGCAGTGTTAGAAAAGGTTGACCCTACCTATCTTCGTTGATTGTGGGCGGAGACTTTAATATGGCCATAAACTCTGCGGAGGACAGAACCTCAGGCCAACAAGGCCAACACAGAGCTCCACCTCAGAGGATGGAGAAACAATTTAAAACAATCACCAAGGAATATTTCTTAATGGACATCTGGAGAATCTAACACCAGGGCCAAAAAGATTACACATTCTATTCCGCACCCCACCAGTCATACTCTCGTATAGACTATTTTTTTGCTACCAAATATATCCTGGAAGCCTGCACAAATTCGGACTTAGGCCCCATTACATGGTCAGATCACGCCCCCATCACATTAACCCTATCCACCCCATTTCATAAATTAACCGCCTACACTTGGAAGCTGAACGACTCCCTACTGAACCACCCGGAGTTAGAAAAAGAAATTAAAAAGGCTCTTAGGGAGTACTTCGCTCTCAACTGGGGCATAGTAGACTCTCCGGCGGTTCTGTGGGAAGCCCATAGGGCAGCAATTAGGGGAACTTTTATTTCAATTGCATCCCACAGAAAGGCCAAGGTGAAATTAATAACAGATCTGAGAACTAAAATAATTATACATATATAAGGAGACAAAGGATGCTCCTAAAAAGATCCCACTTTAATGCACAGCAAAGCCGAAAATAGTCCACAGGTATAGTAACCCACTAGAGTAATGGTAAGGCTATAAGGGTACAATTAAGTAACCGCTCCCAACACTGTGGGAGGACAATTACCACTAAAATGCCCTAGGGCAAAAATAATAAATGATTTATTGATATTCAGAAGTCGACGCAGTAACACACACTCAAAATAACCATAAAAACAATTAAAACATAAATCACGGGTGAGGCTGAACCTTGAGAAAGCGCCAGCCCCTTTTGCGCGAAACGATCGTCGGCATGACGTCACCACGTTGACGTCGTGTAGGAGGAGTCACGGGTGAGACTGTTCCTGGTAGTTTGTGTGGGGTTGTTCGAGTTGTTAACTGCCTAGCAGAGGTAGTTTATGCATATATCAGGTCCGGTTTTTGATGCACATGCCGCGGTTCATTTATATAATGTGGTATAATGTGCACTAATGATTTACTGAATCATTGATCATGTGACCTAGTACCTATATAGGTTTTGTGATATATATGACAGTGGCACATTTATTTGCATTCACTACTCTGCATGCATCACTACCTACTGTCAGTGTGATATCCAACTATTGATACTGAGCAGATCAATCACAGCATGCAATGATTAGTGCAACCTCCACCATACCCTGAGACCAGAGGCTCTAGCATTCTCTATTGCCTATCATTTGTATTTACCATTGTGTCTCACACTACCACCTGGTACTGGTAAGGGGACATACACTAATATTTGGGAATTCATCTTATAATAATACCCCCTTACCCTGCCTCACCCGTGATTTATGTTTTAATTGTTTTTATGGTTATTTTGAGTGTGTGTTACTGCATCGACTTCTGAATATCAATAAATCATTTATTATTTTTGCCCTAGGGCATTTTAGTGGTAATTGTCCTCCCACAGTGTTGGGAGCGGTTACTTAATTGTACCCTTATAGCCTTACCATTACTCTAGTGGGTTACTATACCTGTGGACTATTTTCGGCTTTGCTGTGCATTAAAGTGGGATCTTTTTAGGAGCATCCTTTGTCTCCTTATATATGTATGTCTATCATCCCTATCATAGAGTTGGTATTCAATATTGAGGTGAGCGGTATGTCACTAGTTGTTACAACTAAAATAATTAAGCTGGAACAACAGCACAAACCCAACCCCTCGAAAAAGATTTATAAAACCTTGACCGCAGCCAGGAATGAGCTAAAACAAGCCCAAATGGAAGAAGTAGAAAAAGCTCTTACATGGACTTGTCAGAAATACTATGACAAGGGCAATAAGGCTGACAGACTTTTGGCGAGCAAACTAAGAGGTATACAGAAGCGTTCCCAGATCACAGCGATAAAAAATTAATCGTGAGAAATAATCTATAACGAACAGAAAATAGCGGAGGAATTTACCGCATTTTATATTAAACTTTATAACCTCAAGGCTCAGGGTGGGAACACGGGGACACCAGCCACTGAACCTATTAGTAATTACCTGTCCGATTGCCTCCTACCAACACTGACAGAGGAGGAGAATCAAATGCTTAACGCAAAAATTACCCAAAAAGAGCTGGCGGACGCAATAAAAACATTAAAAATCTCAAAAGCCGGAGACTTCCGGTGACGTCAAAGGGAATGGCAGCTTGAAAGAGACGCTTCCGACCCCCTCTGAATGAATAGCACTAACGAAGCATATTAAATAATAAAATAATCAGGAGAAGCGGAGGAATCCCTAAGTGAACCCCCAAAGACTTTGCTCCGGTGACTAGCTGGGCTCCAAAGTGGCTGGCTCCGGCATCCCGGAGAGCTGTGTCGGAGACCCCCTGCCCCCGGTGCGGGACTTTCCCTTCTGCAGCCCGCAAAATTCAAATCTGACGGAGAGACTCCGGAGACGAGAGGCGACGGGACTCCGCGCGCCCCGAGGAGCCAAGAATAGAGGGGAATCAGCGGTGATCGGGGACGGAACCCCCGACCCCCTGTGGGGTAAGAGATGCGCCCGCTGTGGCCGCCTGAGGCCGTGAGGAAAGGCGCGAGCGGAGACCCCCGTTACGGGTCCAGCTCCCCCCCCCCCAGGACGGCACACGTAAATAAAAGGTACAAACCTGACCTAGGGCCCTGCTGGGAGTGAAGAACACTGGGAGGGGACCCACTAGTGAAGGGAGCCATAGGCCTCAGTAGCGTGGTGAGGGAGGAGGCGGCCATCTTGGGGGAGCACCACCACGTGGAAGCACCACCACCACACAAAGGTGCCTCAGAGAGAACGACATCCAGGTCAGAAACACAGCCCTAAGGCCAGAACCCCTGGGTCCAATAACCCCATATCTACCCAGACAAGCTGTACTAGACTAAACAAACAATCCTATCCTACTGCACTAAAAAGACCCCACAGTTCCTGCGGCATCTCTACATCTAAACCCCCCCCAATAAATACATACAAACGGAGGGGAAGGTAGCCAGCATGAGCGGCAAAAATAAGAAGGCAGCTCAGCAGTCAGTGACGAGCTACTTCCCACAAAGCCAGCGGACCGCGGGGAGTTGCGAGACCTCCCAAGATGGCGGCTCAGCCGACACGCTGGAGGGCCCGAGCGGGGCGCACGAGCAGGAAATTGAAAACATACTGTAGATGTGAACAAAACATATTTAGAAAACCTCTTCACCAGAATGAGGAAGGAGTTTCGGGATGATTTGGGTAAAGCCATTAACACCCTAAGGGCGGACTTGAATCTCCAGAATGAAGAAGGAGTTTCGGGATGATTTGGGTAAAGCCATTAACACCCTAAGGGCGGACTTGAATCTCCTAACGGCCAAAACAGATGGGCTGGCAAACACAGTGGAAACACTGGAGCAGGCTCAGTCCTCCGCGGAGGACGAGATCAACCGCCTGCACTGGGAGATCAGAGGGCTCAAGGAAAGTGCCGAGGACCAGGAAAACCGCGATCGGCGGCAGAACTTGAGACTGAGGTATGTCCCAGAAACAGTGGAGACTGAACAGCTGCACACATACCTATCAGACCTCTTTATTCATCTGGTACCTGACCTAACTCCTTAAAAGCTAGAGATGGACAGAGCCCATAGGGCCCTCGGACCTAGGTACACGGACCCCAAGAGGACCAGAGATATACGGGTCAGGTTCCATTATTACTCCACAAAGGAGAAAATACTGACGGCGAGCAGGGAGAAAGGACACATCCAGTTCCGGAATGTACATATTGAGATATACAGTGATCTCTCAAAACGTACAGTAGACCGCAGGAGAGAGCTCAGACCACTCACACTAAAATTAAGGGACAACAAGATTAAATATCGCTGGGGATTCCCTTTTAAAATTGTGGCCCAGGCTGGAGGCAAATTCCACACCCTTTCCTACCCGGAAGAGATACCAAGATTCCTAAAGGGGCTCGGTGTCCCCCACAAGAATGGAGGTGGAATTGCCCCTGAAGATACGGACGGAGACCCAGATCACAGGCCAACAGAGAGGGGACCACGCTCCTCTCAGAGAATAGCCACCCAACGTAACCAGGCAGGTGAGGACTGAGAAATGTCACCTGGAGAGGAAAAGACTACTCCCGGCAAAATTTATATGTTTGGATGACCTATTGCCCCCCCCCCCCCCTTACGAGCTTCTGAGACACATACGAGATGAGGAACGCTGGTCTGCCCCCGGCGGGGAACACATACCTACCTGTCCACAAAGAGGGCACATGCCCCTGGAGCTACAAGGATCTACACATCCCAGCGCAGCAAAGAAGTGGAGACCCCTTTGACCTGGTGAAAGGATTTGAACGCAGAGCCTAAAGCTTATGGGAAAGAGGGGACCCGACTGTATCCGGAAAGCCCTGGAGCTGCTTGCTGGATGGCTCTGAAAATGGCTCTAAATACAACACTTAAACTAGTGTCCCTAAATGTTAGGGGACTTAACTCAGCAATCAAAAGAAAGCTCGCCTTACAAGAATTAAAAAAAAACAAAAGGAGATGTGCTATTCTTACAAGAAACGCACTTTAATACGATATCGCTCCCTAACACCTTTCAGAGATACTACCCCCTGGCATATTATGCATCTTGCTCCACTAAAAAAAAGGGGTATCCATCTTATTTAGACAAAATGTCAAATTCACACTTCAAAAACAGACCGTAGACCCAGAAGGTAGATTCCTCATTCTGCAAGGCACACTATCAGATGTGGAGATTACCCTTGTTAATATATACGCCCCAAATGAGGGTCAAGCTGACTTTTTGAGAGATCTATGTGACAAGCTAGCCCCCCAACCTAGAACTACGCTATTGATAGCAGGAGATTTTAATATGGTTGTAGCACCTGATCAAGATAGGACAAGCCCACTGGGTACTCCCCACCCACGCATTACGACCACAAATGCCAAAAGGTTTCAGAACATACTGAAAGAGTTTTCGCTGATAGATATTTGGCGGGCGCAGCATCAGGGCCAGAGGGACTATTCGTATTTTTCTCCCCCGCACCAGACCTATTCAAGGATTGATTATTTTCTGGGTACTAAAGATATCTTTCAGGCAACCTCCCAGTTTGAATAGGTTCTATAACATGTTCGGACCACGCTCCGATCTCGCTGACGCTCTCCCTCCCCTTCTATAAATATAATCAATATAATTGGAAACTAAACGATTCTGTTAAACCAAATAGATGTAGAGATAGAGATTAAGCAAAAGCTCAGAGAATATTTTGCGCTGAACAAGGGCTCTGTAAAGTCATCAGCGATGCTATGGGAGGCCCATACGGCCACGATTCGAGGGAATATAATTTCCATAGCATCATATAAGAAAAAGCAAAAACAGAAATTGTACGACGAATTAGCGGAGAAAGTTAAACTCCTAGAACATACACTGGCGACACACTTTATCGCAGTGCGGCCAGATCCGCAAGCCGGGAGATTTCCCGGCTTGCTAGTGGCCGCCCCTCGGCGTGCCGCGCGTCATAGACGCGCGGTCACGCGTCTTCGGGAGCCTGCGCCCCCTGCACGCGCGTCCAGGGCTCCCCGAGGGAGCCCTGGTGTCCCGCAATCTGCGGGACGGCGGCAGGGGGTTCCGGGGGACCCGGCGGACCCGGCAGCGGGAGGGAGAGCGCCCCGATCGGAGGGCGCTCTTCCGCTGCTTCGGCGCGCGCCCGTCACACTCGGGCGCGCGCCAGGCTACTGCTGCGGCACAGAACGGGCAAATGCTCGAATAAACTGTGCCGCAGCAGTAAACATAAAGCTAATCCCTCAAAACAACTACGCAAAGTACTGGACAAGGCTAGATCTGATTTCAGGCAGATACAAATAGATGAAGTGGAGAGGGCGCTGAGGTGGACGAAGCAGAAATATTATGACAAAGGAAATAAGGCCGACCGGTTATTAGCATCTAAATTAAGAGGTCTGAGAACCAAATCCCAAATATCCGTCATACAAACAAAGACGGGCATCAAAACATATTGCGAAAAACAGATAGCGGCCACATTCTCAGACTTCTACTCCAAACTATATAATTTGAACTTCCCCCAAAACAGCTCCTCAAATGCAGAAGCTATTACTAAGTACCTAGCGTCATGTAACCTTCCAAGCCTTTCAGAAGCTGACTTACTAGAGCTAAATAAAGAAATCGCGCAGGATGATTTACTAGAAGCCATCTCACAACCAAAACCTAGTAAAACGCCAGGCCCGGATGGGTTTTCCAATCAATACTATAAAAAATTTAAATTGATCTTGGCACCACATCTCCTGGATATGTTTAATGAGTTTCTGGAGGGAACGGCTATCCCCGCTTCTATGTCTAGAGCGAATTTGGCACTCATACCAAAGGAAGGGAGAGACCCACTACAGTGTGGTAATTATCGCCCCATTGCCCTCCTTAATTCGGACCTAAAACTTTATAGCAAAATCCTAGCTAACAGACTAACTCCCATTCTCCCAGGCCTGATCCACAAGGACCAAGTCGTATTTATTTCAGGCAGACAAGCCTCAGATAATACGAGAAAAATTATAAACATAATCGACCATGTACATCTCTCATCCACGAAAGCCATCCTGTTACGTTTAGACGCGGAAAAGGCGTTTGACAGGATCAGATGGGAATTTTTAGACCAAACATTAATTAAATTCGGATTTAAGGGCCCATATCTTGAGGGGGTTAGAGCCCTCTATAAAACTCCCACGGCTGTAGTGAAACTCCCAGGAGGAAACTCGAACCCTATAAACATTAGGAATGGTACTAGACAGGGATGTCCCTTGTCTCCACTTCTGTTTGCCCTCTCTATAGAACCCTTGGCAACAACAATCAGAGAGGACAACAATATAAGTGGCATTACAATTGGAGATACGGATTACAAGATATCCCCTTTTGCTGACGACATTATCCTAACTCTAGCCAACCCCTTGACTTCACTCCCGAATTTACATTCACAATTAGATACATTTAGCAAAATCTCGGGGTATAAAATTAATATGGATAAGTCTGAAGCATTAAATGTATCTCTACCTAATCCCGAGGCCAAACTGCTACAATTAAATTTTAATTATAAGTGGAGTTCCACGAAAATCAAATACTTGGGAATCCAAATAACACGGGAGTACAAATCACTATATCAATATAACTATCCGCCCCTATTTGAGAGGCTAAAAAAAGACTTACAGAGCTGGAATGAATACCAGATATCTTGGTTAGGCAGAATAGCTACGGTCAAAATAAATATCCTGCCAAGACTTCTGTATTACTTCCAGACTCTCCCAATTGATATCCCAATGTCGGAATTAAAGAATATAGAAAACAGAATTTTTCAATTCATTTGGCAAAACAAAAGACCAAGAGTACTGCACCGACACACTTTATTCGAGCAAATACCCAGTATGTACCTGGCAGATACCTGGAATGCGCCGCTCCTCACCTCTGACAAGCCCCGTTGCGTTTGCCTTCCCAGCCTGGGTTCATGCCTGGCTGACGGGCGGCTGATCTGTTAAATGATAATGATTAGGATTTAATAGGCTGCAATGCTTAGCGTGTCTACCAGATGGCATAAATTCATGAATTGTAATGCAGTATATATATATACTGTGCAGTATTGCAGCCAGCGGGAATAAAATGCTTCAATCCCTGCCTGGAAAATACCTCAATGCACTCGGGCAGAAAACAGTCACAAACCTCAATACACCCGGGTATACCCGAATTCGTGGGACTAGCCGAGCTCGAATAAAGTGTGTCGCCAGTGTAGCTAGAACCATAATGTTAGCACCAAAAGAATGTGGAGGCTTGGCAGTCCCAGATATCATTAAATATTATTTGGCGGCCCAACTGAAACAAGTGATAATGTGGAACAATGACCCAACTACAAGCTGTTGGACAGGGATAGAGTTTTCCTACGCGAGACCCCTCTCACTCCCGGCCACCCTGTGGACTGTGCGGGGTAGAGAGATCCTCTCGGAAACATTAAAACTGGGAGCAATGAAATGTACATGGAGAGTATGGACCAAAAATAAAGACAAATATGGCTTGACGGCTCACCCCTCCCTATTAACACCCATATTCGATAACCCAGAATTTCCCCCCGGCGGGTTCCCACAGAGACTCAGTAAATTTAAACAGCTGAAGATGATGATAGCAGAGGATTTCTCTGGGCAAGGTAGGCTCTTGCTGACCCAAGAACTGGAAAAAAAATATCAAACGACAAACCTCCCAATATTTGGCTTTTTACAAATCAGGCACTACCTGCAAACAGTATCCAAAGATAAGGCTTTCCAGCAGCTAACAAATTTTGAACGACTGTGCAGGAAAGGGTACTATGCTAAAGGATTGATCTGGGAAATATATCTGGGCCTGGCGCGATCAACAGTCTGTTCCCAACACAGGTATATGTCCAAATGGGCGGAGGATTTAAATATAGAGATTGATAGAGAAGACTGGGAGGATATCTGGGAGGCAGCATCCAAAACATCGATTTGTACTACCATTAAAGAGAACATCTATAAAATTATATTTTACTGGTACCTAACCCCGAATAGGTTGAGCCAGATCTTCCCCGGGACCCCAGATTTGTGTTGGAGGGGTTGCGGGCAAAGAGGAGACATGGCTCATATCTGGTGGAACTGCCCCAAGACTCAGGTGTTCTGGGTCATGATTCAAACACTAATCCGAGAGTACCTGGGGGTAGAGATTGAGGTGGACCCGCTGACCATGGTGCTGGCCAAGCCAATTGACGAATTAGACACAGCAGAGAGTAAGATGGTGAGCCATGTGCTCACGGCGGCACGTTGTTCCGTTGCTGCAGCGTGGAAGAAGGTGAATGCCCCTGCTAAACAGACCGTACTCCGCAGAATGCGAGAAATAAAGACAATGGAACTTCTTACGGCAAAACTGACCCAAAAGATGGATAAGTTCCATAAGACATGGGAAATTTGGTCAGGTACATAATAAATTCCTAAAGGAAAAGGCAGGATATATAAAAAACTGGACGCCATCCCGCAGCACCTCTCCCCCCCCCTTATCTCCCTTCTTTTTTCTCTCCTCTCTCTTTCTCTGCTCTCCACCTTTTCTTTTCTCTACTACTGCACCGACACACTTTATTCGAGCAAATACCCGGTATGTACCTGGCAGATACCTGGAATGCGCCGCTCCTCACCTCTGACAAGCCCCGTTGCATTTGCCTTCCCAGCCTGGGTTCATGCCTGGCTGACGGGCGGCTGATCTGTTAAATGATAATGATTAGGATTTAATAGGCTGCAATGCTTCGCGTGTCTACCAGATGGCATAAATTCATGAATTGTAATGCAGTATATATATATATACTGTGCAGTATTGCAGCCAGCGGGAATAAAATGCTTCAATCCCTGCTTGGAAAATAACTCAATGCACTCGGGCAGAAAACAGTCACAAACCTCAATACACCCGGGTATACCCGAATTCGTGGGACTAGCCAAGCTCGAATAAAGTGTGTCGCCAGTGTATACTACTAAAAACAGGACACACGGAAGCGGCAGCTTCCTAGTTAGAACCATAACAGCAGAAACGTACGAGCATTCAGACATACAAACACCTATCTGAATAAAGAAAACGGAATACGGATGTTTTTATTAATATATGCAAATATCAATGTTTATCCAATCTATGTACAACAAAGTTTACTATCTGTTGTGTACCCTGATAAAACAATAAAAAAATTGAAACAAAAAAAAATATCTCAAAAGCCCCTGGCCCCGACGGCTTCTCCAATGTTTATTACAAAAGATTCTCCCCGATCCTAACTAAACACCTACTCAGCTTATTCAATTCATTCATGGAGGGCAGCCCAATACCCCCATCAATGACCTAGGCCAATCTCGCCATCATCCACAAAGAGGGTAGGGACCCACTGCTATGTGGGAGCTACCGACTAATCTCCCTACTAAATAACGATCTTAAGCTATACAGCAAAATCCTGGCAAATAGACTGAATCCCATCCTACCGAGATTAATTCACAACGACCAGGTGGGGTTTGTATCTGGCAGACAAGCCTCAGACAACACCCGCAAAATTATAAATATAGTTGATCATGCCCACCTCACAGCTACCAAAGCGGTTCTGTTAAGCCTGGACGCAGAGAAGACGTTCGATAGAATTGATTGGCTATTTCTTGACAAAACAATGCAGAAATTCGGCTTAAAAGATGCGTATCTAGCGGGAGTCCGAGCGCTGTACTGCTGCCCGTCTGCAGTGGTGAAACTCCCGGGGGGTACAGCAAAAAAATTTGAAATGAAAAATGGAACGAGACAGGGATGCCTTTTGTCCCCTCTCCTCTTCGCCCTAACAATCGAACCACTAGCGTCTAAAATACGAGACAATATAAATATACAGGGGGTACCAATTGGCGGAATAAACTATAAAGTCTCATTGTTCGCAGACGATATCATATTAACATTAACGCAGCCCCAGATCTCCCTTCCCAACTTACACAAAGAATTAAAGGAATTTGGCAAAATATCAGGATACAAAATTAACAGTGATAAGTCAGAAGCCCTCAACTTAAATCTATCAGAGCCAGAGATGCGGACATTGAAATCAAACTTTAATTATAAGTGGAGCCCTATATACATCAAATACCTGGGAGTACATGTATCGAGGCACTATTGCTCCCTATACCAAAATAATTATCCCAACCTATTTAGGAAAATTAAAAAAGATCTGGATAAATGGGAAAAATACCAGATCTCATGGATCGGGAGAATGATCTCAGTTAAAATGAATATACTCCCCCGATTATTATATTATTTCCAGACGCTCCCGATCCATGTCCCTGGTTCTGAATTAAAAACTATCCAAAATAAAATCCTCCAATTTATTTGGAACGGAAGGAGACCCCGGGTAGCTAGGTCGGTTCTTATGGCGTCTAGGACAAAAGGAGGACTGGGGGTCCCAGACATTAATAGATATTACCAAGCTGCCCAATTAAAACAGGCGGTAATGTGGAACTCGGACCCAGACAAGCTATGTTGGCTAGCAATTGAATCTCATTACTCCAGAACGCCTTCTCTACCAGCTTTTCTCTGGAGCGGTGACAGGGGAAATGACATGGCGCCCAAATTCGGGCTGGGGGCAATGAAACATACTTGGGACATATGGGCAAAAACTAAAACTAAATTCTTATTCTCGTCCCCTTGCTCTCAGCTCATTCCAATATTTGACAACCCTAAATTCCCACCAGGGTGTGAAACCCGACAATTCGACCTATTTAAAACAATGGGGATCAGAGCGATCGCGGACCTGCTGAGCGATGAACAGTTCCTGAGTCTCCAAGAATTGCGAACCAAATTAAAATTACCCCACCTGGATACATTTAAGTTTCTCCAAATTCGACACTTTCTACAAAAAATGTCCCCATCATTGAAATTCCCCCCTCTCACAAAATTTGAGAAACTCTGTCGCGAAGGAGTACATCAAAAAGGTCTAATAACACAAATATATGCCGGCATGGAGAATCCGGTGAACTCTACCGCTCACGACTATATGCTTAAATGGGAAGCGGAATTGGACATAGTTATTGACAGAGAGGACTGGGAGGAAATATGAGACGCAGCCTCAGGAACTTCCATCTGTACCACGGTGAAGGAAAACATCTATAAAATAATGTATCATTGGTATCTTACCCCAGTGAGGTTAAAACAAATCTAGCCTCTGGCCTCAGATCTATGCTGGAGAGGCTGTGGACATAGAGGGGACATGGCCCATATCTGGTGGTCATGTCCAGAAATTCAGAAATACTGGCTTACGGTACAAGATTTGATAAAAGAGGTCACAGGCCTCACAATTCCTATAGATCCACTGACCTTCCTACTGGGCAGGCCTATAGAGGACATCGATCGCCCAGTATGGAAATTAATCTCCTTTATTCTAACAGCAGCAAGGTGTTCAGTCGCATACTCTTGGAAGAAGATAGCGCCCCCCCACCAAACAGCTAGTGAAAAAAAGAGTTAACGAAGTTATGAGTTTGGAAAAACTCACGGCCTTCTTGAACTGCTCAACTGAAGGTTTCTATAAAATCTGGGAACCCTGGTTAACCCATTAATCCGAACCAAATCAGGATACAACCCCAGACGGATCTGAACCACAGTAGAGCCGTGAAGGATGGATGCCGGGACCCGGCCGGACGAGGGTGGAATGACTCCCTCTATCCCCCCCCCCTCCTCTCTTTCTTTTTCCACACCCCAGAGACCATGACGTGGCCTTAGGGGATCTTTCCTTTCTTTCTCTCTCCCCCCACATGAACAAGGAAAATACAACTGTATTAGGCCAACACTGATAATGTAAAACCAATGTCTGTAAAGATGATTATGCCTAATAAAAATGTTTGGGGAAATTTTTTTTTTTAAATGGTACGAGACAAGGGTACCCATTATCTCCTCCTCTCTTCGCTCTAACGATTGAGCCATTGGCTGCTAAAATAAGAGCAAATAGTAATATACATTGTATATAGTGATTGGGAAAACAAATGATAAAATCTCATTATTCGCAGACGATATTATTCTGACTTTAGCAAGCCCTCAGACTTCTTTACCCAACCTCCAAAAGGCGCTATCAGACTTTGGAAAAATCTCTGGATATAAAATGAACAGCGACAAGTCACAGTCTTTTAATCTGAATCTTTCGGATCCAGAGATAAAATTACCAAAACTGAATTTCAGCTACAGATGGAGTTCCTCACATATTAAATATCTGGGAGTAAATGTGTCTAGGAACTACCACTCCCTATATCAAGGCAACTATCCACCATTGTTTGATAAGATTAAAAGGGATCTGGCAAAGTGGGAAGGATATCAGGTGTCATGGATTTGGAGAATAGTATCAGTCAAGATGAATATACTCCCTAGGTTATTATATAATTTCCAGACTCTCCCAGTCCGGATACCGGGATCCGAACGGAAAAAATTCCCAAATAGAATATTTAATTTTATTTGGCAAGGTAAAAGGCCTAGAACAGCTAGATCGGTGATGATGGCTTTAAAGACAAGAGGAGGTTTGGGTGTCCCAGATATCTCGAAATACTAGCAAGCTGCCCAACTAAGGCAGGTGGTGATGTGGAACGCTGATCCAACACAATATTGTTGGTTAGCCATAGAATCCCAATATGCTAGAACGTCTTCTCTGCCAGTGTCCCTATGGGCACTGGCTAAGGAGGTGTACGCCAAAATGTTTGAGCTAGATCCGACGAGATTTACCTGGGAGAGTTGGAGCAAGTCTAAGGGCAAATTTAATCTTGTGTCTCCCGTTTCGCAACTCACTCCGCTTTTTAACAATCCCAATTTCCCCCCAGGCTGTGATTATAAACAATTCGACCAAATGAAAGCTAAACATATTAGAGTAGTTGCCGACCTAGTGCATAAAGGAAAACTTTCTAGTTTCCAAGAGTTCCTAACTATGTATGAGGCACCAGACCTTAGTATGTTTAAATATCTACAGATCAGAATTTTTTTCCAAAAATGTCCCCAAAATTAGAATTTACTCCCTTCACAAGTTTTGAAGCACTATGTAGGAGAGGTAAGTGGTGTTTATGGTGCATCACCATAGATGGCTCATTAGTATACTGATAATTCCATATACCATAATGGATCCAGGTTCAGGGACATAGAGTATAATCCACCTTGAGAAAGTCCTTTACGGACGAAACGCGTAGGTGCGCTCCTACCATTGTTCTGTTTTGCACTGACCATTAAAGTACTCTTTTAATACTCATCCCTGCTTGGAGTTACCCTCATTTTGGCGATCCACTAGCTGGTATGCTGCCAAGAAACGCTGCTGTGCTCCTCTACATCTCTGCTGCCTATGTAGGAGAGGTAGTTATCAAAAAGGTTTGATAACTAGAATAAAAGCCAGTTTGGAGGCCTTGGTCAATTCACATGATCATGACTGCATGCTCAAATGGGCAGCGGATTTGAAAATAGAAATTGACAGGGATGATTGGGAGGATATATGGGAGTTTGCTGCAAAAACTTCCATATGCACAGCAACTAAAGAAAATATATATAAAATTTTATTCATTGGTACCTCAAGCCATGGCGGCTGAAGCAAATCTACCCTGTGGTGTCTGATCTGTGCTGGAGGGGCTGTGGGCAGAGAAGCGATATGGTCCACATTTGGTGAACGTGTCCGGCAATAGAAATATTGGATCGTTATCCAATCTATTAAAAAAAGAAATAACGGATGTGTCCATTTCTATGGACCCACTGACTATTTTGTTGGCTAAACCAGTTGAAGATATTGTCTGCCCGCCTTCTTGCGCCCTACCTGATCCCTCCTGAGCCTGCCTGCGCCCCCACTGTGAAGAGAGGGTCTGATCAGAGCTGTGGTCTGAATAAGAGCTTTCTGAGTAGGAGCTATCTTCATGTCATGTGTTTCAGCCTGCGTTCCATCTGGATCCAAGATGGCCGCCTCCCGTTTCAGTTAAAGACACAGCTTCCCTAAAAAAAAAAAAACCACAGCCAGATCCTAAGTTGTCTATGACAATACTGAATGTTGATGATCCATTAAAAATGTGCTAAAGGGATGGGTTTCCGATGATGTCATCTGGAATGGGGGTGTAGGAGGGGAGCTCCGCAGACCCACCGGCTAAAACTTAATAAATAACGCTCCCAAACCAGAAATTCAAGGCTCAAAAACATACCCCCATTACTTGGAGAGATCGGAGCATGTCCAAACACACAAAGAAGCCCGCAGCACCGGCGGTGTCACGGTTCTTCTCCCCGACACAGAAGAGTCCAGCAAACCAATTGGGTGGCGGACCACGAGGCTCACAAGAGCCGCAAGCAGCTCTAAATATGGGTACGAAAGCCCATGCAACTCTTGAAATGGAGATAGAGGAACCGATCACCCGATCCTACTTGGAGAGCCTATTCTCCACCATGCATGTCAAGCTCCAAACATCCCTGCAGGCAGAAATCAAAGCAGCAGTAGCGGAGATTAAACAGGAGATGTCTGGCCTAACAGAGAGGACAACGACTCTGGAAGGTGGACTGGAGGAGTCCCTGGCAAGACAAACAGCAGCCGAGGAAGAAATCATCCGGCTAGGAGAGGAGATCTCCCGTCTCAAAGACGGGCAGGAAGACCAAGAAAATAGGGACAGGCGCCAGAATCTGCGCATAAGAAATGTACCGGAGACGGTCTTACCTGGCCAGCTTCATCCCTATCTTGCGGAACTGTTCACATCGCTCTGCGGCCCGCTAGAGGACATGGACCTAGAGATGGATAGGGCCCACCGGGCGGTAGCTCCCAGATCAGAAGATCCCAACCGGCGACGCGATGTAATCATAAGATTACACAGCTATACAGTAAAGGAGAAGATCATCACCGCCTGCAGAGGGAAAGAGTCACTACCTTTCCAAAATGAAACTCTCCAAATTTTCAACGACCTGTCATGGATAACAGTCGACCGAAGGAGAGAAATGAAGCCCTTGACCTCATTCCTCCGGGAGGAGGTGAAGTACCGCTGGGGCTTTCCGTTCAAGCTTACGGTAAGCTATGACGGCAAATTCCTAACCATCCGCCGCCCTGAGGACATGGCCCCATTCGTGAAAGCCCTGGGTCTGACCCCGCCGCTTTCCTGGACAACGGAGCAACTACAAGACCCACCGCACCGGGAGGACGCGGAACCACGCAGCACCCGTCCCGTGAGGAGAACGGCGGCGCCAAGGCAGTCTAAGAACAGATGAGAAGCACCGTAGTCCACAGCGAAGACGGGAGCACATGACGGCTCAAGAACCACACCAGACCCAGCCAGACGCATAGCTTCTGAATCCGACCCCTGACGATCGGAGGCAACCCACAGCTGAAGCTACTATAACTTTTGACGCTGACCGAATGGCAGTTGAAGAGTGCTGAGGTCCGGCTGGGCTTTAGGGGTTGGCGGGGGTAATAGGAGGGGAGCGCAATGCTCCGACAACAGCACTGCGATCTACTAAATGTAAGTAGCAAAATTTAATCTGTCTAAGGCCCGGGTACAGGACTATGGACCCCAGGCTCGGTTCGCACGACTGTTGCTACCCTCCCCACCCCCCGGACTAGGAAATACTAGTTAACTGGGAAGCTGCCTAATGAGCCCTGCACAAGACAGGAAGCCCAAATGACTTCGATAATGGAAGCAGCGGCAGTGACACTATTACAGTAACTGGCAGTCTAGATTAGCTGGCCACATGGATCTAGTGCTAAGCCGTCCCTATGCCACAGTTGAGTTATGTAAAAAAAAAAAAACCTGTTCCTCAGTTGATGAATGTTGAAGTTGAGAAAAGTTGTATGTGTTATAATATAATGTACTCCCTTTTCTCTCCCCCCCTTCCCCCTCCCCCCCTCACGCTCCAAAGCCCATAAGCCTGCCCTTCCGCCACAGAAGATATGGCCGCACGGCCCATACTAATGATGCTGCCTGCAGTAATAAAATACGTTGTCAAACCCTCTGAGGAAGGCACACGGCGGGCCACATAGATCAAATAGAAATGTCATAAGGATCCTCGGATATTAACTTCACTAAATGTAAGAGCCCCATTCCTCCCCCCCTCTTCCCCGACCAGCAAGCGTAGGAAGTATTCCGTTTATGTTCAGCATGATACCTAAAAACATTAATGCAATGTGCTGTTGTGTTACCTGTCAACCCAGGTCTCCCCCTCCCCCCATCTCCCCCCCCCCCATCTCCCCCCCTTTTCCCAGGTCCAAAACCTATAAGCTTGACCGTCTGACAAAAAGAGAGGTTATAATGCTTTTCATGTACTGAGCTTGTTAAGAGTTGTTCTCACGTTTATTACACTGGTTTTAAGGATTGTCAGAAAGATCTCCATGTTATGGCTATGCTAGGAGTTTTCCCTCCCCTCCCCACGCCTTCCCCATGTCCAAAATCTATAAGCTTGACCGTAGTGGGTGAGGGATATTATCCCAATATTCAGGGCTCTGCTGTCCTAGGAACATACATGCATATTCAGAGTAATAAAATATGTAACCAAGGCATTAGAGCATGTATAATAGCTAAGGAGACTCATTAGGATGATATAAACATAGGAGTGTACTAGTTACGCTGGACGGCTAACACAGATCTCTATATATACCATAAAAGTCCTGTATAGACCCCCAGCAAAACAAAAGTACATACCAATCAAACGATCAATGTGAGGAACTCCCTTGAAGCACAGCTCAGTCCTTGATTAGTGGGTGCGTCACGCCAGACGTAATTGCAGAGAGTAGTCCCATAGGGTACAGTGGCGGAGCACAACCGTGCAAACAATGGGGGCTGCAAACCAGTATCGGATATAAAAAGGTTTATTAAGTGGTCAAAAGGAGTACATAGTAACTCTGACGCGTTTCGGGACCTGCGTCCCTTTGACCCCTTTCCCCCCCCTCCCATTTCCCCCCCTCCCCCCCCTCTTAAACTAAGGTAGAGCTTACACTAAGCAAGTACAAGGGTCCGCACCTTCCCTGCACGCCCATGCCTGAACCATCGGATTCCCCCCCCCATTGGGCCTTAAACCCAAATGCCGGTAGCCAATCCCGGCCGTACTTATTGGAGGTCCTTAGCTGACCTCGTCCCACTTTGCCTCTTGCTGCTGACCCTGTCCCAGCAGCCTATTCCCCCCCCCCCCCTCTCGACCTTCCCTGCCCTCCTCCCACCCAACCCCTCGTCGGGCGAGCCTGACACCCATACTCAAACAGCACCATCAAGAAGCGTTAAAAAGGTTCTCTGAACCAACGAACCAGGATCTCCCCGGTGGGAAGGGCGAGACCCCGATGGACACTAAACTCTCTCGCCCAAATGGCCAGTCAGTCCGCAATTAAACTTGTATCACTAAACGTAAAGGGCCTGAATAATAATAGAAAAAGACGACTGGCGCTCCAAGAGCTGAAAAAGTCCAAGGGAGATATCATCTTCCTCCAAGAGACGCACTTTACATCCCAAGAGCTGCCCAAATTGATTAGCAATGTATTCCCTACGGGTTTCTTCTCGTCATTTAACAGTAAAAAGCGGGGAGTAGCGATCCTGCTCCGACAAGGAACCCCATTCAATATCACCAAAACCACTTCAGACCCAGAGGGTAGATTTCTAATGGTATATATGGCTCACTGGCTGGCTCGCCGGTCGCTCTGATCAACATCTACGCGCCAAATGATAATCAAACGGAATTCCTGAAAGCAGTGTTAGAAAAGGTTGACCCTACCTACCTATCTTCGTTGATTGTGGGCGGAGACTTTAATATGGCCATAAACTCTGCGGAGGACAGAACCTCAGGCCAACAAGGCCAACACAGAGCTCCACCTCAGAGGATGGAGAAACAATTTAAAACAATCACCAAGGAATATTCCTTAATGAACATCTGGAGAATCCAACACCAGGGCCAAAAAGATTACACATTCTATTCCGCACCCCACCAGTCATACTCTCGTATAGACTATTTTTTTGCTACCAAATATATCCTGGAAGCCTGCACAAATTCGGACTTAGGCCCCATTACATGGTCAGATCACGCCCCCATCACATTAACCCTATCCACCCCATTTCATAAATTAACCGCCTACACTTGGAAGCTGAACGACTCCCTACTGAACCACCCGGAGTTAGAAAAAGAAATTAAAAAGGCTCTTAGGGAGTACTTCGCTCTCAACTGGGGCATAGTAGACTCTCCGGCGGTTCTGTGGGAAGCCCATAGGGCAGCAATTAGGGGAACTTTTATTTCAATTGCATCCCACAGAAAGGCCAAGGTGAAATTAATAACAGATCTGACAACTAAAATAATTATACATATATAAGGAGACAAAGGATGCTCCTAAAAAGATCCCACTTTAATGCACAGCAAAGCCGAAAATAGTCCACAGGTATAGTAACCCACTAGAGTAATGGTAAGGCTATAAGGGTACAATTAAGTAACCGCTCCCAACACTGTGGGAGGACAATTACCACTAAAATGCCCTAGGGCAAAAATAATAAATAATTTATTGATATTCAGAAGTCGACGCAGTAACACACACTCAAAATAACCATAAAAACAATTAAAACATAAATCACGGGTGAGGCTGAACCTTGAGAAAGCGCTAGCCCCTTATGCGCTTATACGATCGTCGGCATGACGTCACCACGTTGACGTCGTGTAGGAGGAGTCACGGGTGAGACTGTTCCTGGTAGTTTGTGTGGGGTTGTTCGAGTTGTTAACTGCCTAGCAGAGGTAGTTTATGCATATATCAGGTCCGGTTTTTGATGCACATGCCGCGGTTCATTTATATAATGTGGTATAATGTGCACTAATGATTTACTGAATCATTGATCATGTGACCTAGTACCTATATAGGTTTTGTGATATATATGACAGTGGCACATTTATTTGCATTCACTACTCTGCATGCATCACTACCTACTGTCAGTGTGATATCCAACTATTGATACTGAGCAGATCAATCACAGCATGCAATGATTAGTGCAACCTCCACCATACCCTGAGACCAGAGGCTCTAGCATTCTCTATTGCCTATCATTTGTATTTACCATTGTGTCTCACACTACCACCTGGTACTGGTAAGGGGACATACACTAATATTTGGGAATTCATCTTATAATAATATCCCCTTACCCTGCCTCACCCGTGATTTATGTTTTAATTGTTTTTATGGTTATTTTGAGTGTGTGTTACTGCGTCGACTTCTGAATATCAATAAATAATTTATTATTTTTGCCCTAGGGCATTTTAGTGGTAATTGTCCTCCCACAGTGTTGGGAGCGGTTACTTAATTGTACCCTTATAGCCTTACCATTACTCTAGTGGGTTACTATACCTGTGGACTATTTTCGGCTTTGCTGTGCATTAAAGTGGGATCTTTTTAGGAGCATCCTTTGTCTCCTTATATATGTATGTCTGTCATCCCTATCATAGAGTTGGTATTCAATATTGAGGTGAGCGGTATGTCACTAGTTGTTACAACTAAAATAATTAAGCTGGAACAACAGCACAAACCCAACCCCTCGAAAAAGATTTATAAAACCTTGACCGCAGCCAGGAATGAGCTAAAACAAGCCCAAATGGAAGAAGTAGAAAAAGCTCTTACATGGACTTGTCAGAAATACTATGACAAGGGCAATAAGGCTGACAGACTTTTGGCGAGCAAACTAAGAGGTATACAGAAGCGTTCCCAGATCACAGCGATAAAAAATTAATCGTGAGAAATAATCTATAACGAACAGAAAATAGCGGAAGAATTTACCGCATTTTATATTAAACTTTATAACCTCAAGGCTCAGGGTGGGAACACGGGGACACCAGCCACTGAACCTATTAGTAATTACCTGTCTGATTGCCTCCTACCAACACTGACAGAGGAGGAGAATCAAATGCTTAACGCAAAAATTACCCAAAAAGAGCTGGCGGACGCAAAAAAAAATTTAAAATCTCAAAAGCCGGAGACTTCCGGTGACGTCAAGGGGAATGGCAGCTTGAAAGAGACGCTCCCGACCCCCTCTGAATGAATAGCACTAACGAAGCATATTAAATAATAAAATAATCAGGAGAAGCGGAGGAATCCCTAAGTGATCCCCCAAAGACTTTGCTCCGGTGACTAGCTGGGCTCCAAAGTGGCTGGCTCCGGCGTCCCTGAGAGCTGTGTCGGAGACCCCCTGCCCCCGGTGCGGGACTTTCCCCTCTGCAGCCCGCAAAATTCAAATCTGACGGAGAGACTCCGGAGACGAGAGGCGACGGGACTCCGCGCGCCCCGAAGAGCCAAGAATAGAGGGGAATCAGCGGTGATCGGGGACGGAACCCCCGACCCCGTGTGGGGTAAGAGAAGCGCCCGCTGTGGCCGCCTGAGGCCGTGAGGAAAGGCGCGAGCGGAGACCCCCGTTACGGGTCCAGCTCCCCCCCCCCAGGACGGCACACGTAAATAAAAGGTACAAACCTGACCTAGGGCCCTGCTGGGAGTGAAGAAAACCGGGAGGGGACCCACTAGTGAAGGGAGCCATAGGCCTCAGTAGCATGGTGAGGGAGGAGGCGGCCATCTTGGGGGAGCACCACCACGTGGAAGCACCACCACCACACAAAGGTGCCTCAGAGAGAACGACCTGCAGGTCAGAAACACAGCCCTAAGGCCAGAACCCCAGGGTCCAATAACCCCATATCTACCCAGACAAGCTGTACTAGACTAAACAAACAATCCTATCCTACTGCACTAAAAAGACCCCACAGTTCCTGCGGCATCTCTACATCTAAACCCCCCCAATAAATACATACAAGCGGAGGGGAAGGTCGCCAGCATGAGCGGCAAAAATAAGAAGGCAGCTCAGCAGTCACTGACGAGCTACTTCCAACAAAGCCAGCGGACCGCGGGGAGTTGCGAGACCTCCCAAGATGGCGGCTCAGCCGACACGCGGGAGGGCCCGAGCGGGGCGCACGAGCAGGAAATTGAAAACATAGATGTGAACAAAACATATTTAGAAAACCTCTTCACCAGAATGAGGAAGGAGTTTCGGGATGATTTGGGTAAAGCCATTAACACCCTAAGGGCGGACTTGAATCTCCAGAATGAGGAAGGAGTTTCGGGATGATTTGGGTAAAGCCATTAACACCCTAAGGGCGGACTTGAATCTCCTAACGGCCAAAACAGATGGGCTGGCAAACACAGTGGAAACACTGGAGCAGGCTCAGTCCTCCGCGGAGGACGAGATCAACCGCCTGCACTGGGAGATCAGAGGGCTCAAGGAAAGTGCCAAGGACCAGGAAAACCGCGATCGGCGGCAGAACTTGAGACTGAGGTATGTCCCAGAAACAGTGGAGACTGAACAGCTGCACACATACCTATCAGACCTCTTTATTCATCTGGTACCTGACCTAACTCCTTAAAAGCTAGAGATGGACAGAGCCCATAGGGCCCTCGGACCTAGGTCCATGGACCCCAAGAGGACCAGAGATATACTGGTCAGGTTCCATTATTACTCCACAAAGGAGAAAATACTGACGGCGAGCAGGGAGAAAGGACACATCCAGTTCCGGAATGTACATATTGAGATATACAGTGATCTCTCAAAACGTACAGTAGACCGCAGGAGAGAGCTCAGACCCCTCACACTAAAATTAAGGGACAACAAGATTAAATATCGCTGGGGATTCCCTTTTAAAATTGTGGCCCAGGCTGGAGGCAAATTCCACACCCTTTCCTACCCGGAAGAGATACCAAGATTCCTAAAGGGGCTCGGTGTCCCCCACAAGAATGGAGGTGGAATTGCCCCTGAAGATACGGACGGAGACCCAGATCACAGGCCAACAGAGAGGGGACCACGCTCCTCTCAGAGAATAGCCACCCAACGTAACCAGGCAGGTGAGGACTGAGAAATGTCACCTGGAGAGGAAAAGACTACTCCCGGCAAAATGTATATGTTTGGACGACCTATTGCCCCCCCCCCCCCCGTTACGAGCTTCTGAGACACATACGTGATGAGGAACGCTGGTCTGCCCCCGGCGGGGAACACATACCTACCTGTCCACAAAGAGGGCGCATGCCCCTGGAGCTACAAGGATCTACACATCCCAGCGCAGCAAAGAAGTGGAGACCCCTTTGACCTGGTGAAAGGATTTGAACGCAGAGCCTAAAGCTTATGGGAAAGAGGGGACCCGACTGTATCCGGAAAGCCCTGGAGCTGTTTGCTGGATGGCTCCGAAAATGGCTCCAAATACAACACTTAAACTAGTGTCCCTAAATGTTAGGGGACTTAACTCAGCAATCAAAAGAAAGCTCGCCTTACAAGAATTAAAAAAAACAAAAGGAGATGTGCTATTCTTACAAGAAACGCACTTTAATACGATATCGCCCCCTAACACCTTTCAGAGATACTACCCCCAGGCATATTATGCATCCTGCTCCACTAAAAAAAAAGGGGTAGCCATCTTATTTAGACAAAATGTCAAATTCACACTTCAAAAACAGACCGTAGACCCAGAAGGTAGATTCCTCATTCTGCAAGGCACACTATCAGATGTGGAGATTACCCTTGTTAATATATACGCCCCAAATGAGGGTCAAGCTGACTTTTTGAGAGATCTATGTGACAAGCTAGCCCCCCAACCTAGAACTACGCTATTGATAGCAGGAGATTTTAATATGGTTGTAGCACCTGATCAAGATAGGACAAGCCCACTGGGTACTCCCCACCCACGCATTACGACCACAAATGCCAAAAGGTTTCAGAACATACTGAAAGAGTTTTCGCTGATAGATATTTGGCAGGCGCAGCATCAGGGCCAGAGGGACTATTCGTATTTTTCTCCCCCGCACCAGACCTATTCAAGGATTGATTATTTTCTGGGTACTAAAGATATCTTTCAGGCAACCTCCCAGTCGGACATAGGTTCTATAACATGGTCGGACCACGCTCCGGTCTCGCTGACGCTCTCCCTCCCCTTCTATAAATATAATCAATATAATTGGAAACTAAACGATTCTGTTAAACCAAATAGATGTAGAGATAGAGATTAAGCAAAAGCTCAGAGAATATTTTGCGCTGAACAAGGGCTCTGTAAAGTCATCAGCGATGCTATGGGAGGCCCATACGGCCACGATTCGAGGGAATATAATTTCCATAGCATCATATAAGAAAAAGCAAAAACAGAAATTGTACGACGAATTAGCGGAGAAAGTTAAACTCCTAGAACATAAACATAAAGCTAATCCCTCAAAACAACTACGCAAAGTACTGGACAAGGCTAGATCTGATTTCAGGCAGATACAAATAGATGAAGTGGAGAGGGCGCTGAGGTGGACGAAGCAGAAATATTATGACAAAGGAAATAAGGCCGACCGGTTATTAGCATCTAAATTAAGAGGTCTGAGAACCAAATCCCAAATATCCGTCATACAAACAAAGACGGGCATCAAAACATATTGCGAAAAACAGATAGCGGCCACATTCTCAGACTTCTACTCCAAACTATATAATTTGAACTTCCCCCAAAACAGCTCCTCAAATGCAGAAGCTATTACTAAGTACCTAGCGTCATGTAACCTTCCAAGCCTTTCAGAAGCTGACTTACTAGAGCTAAATAAAGAAATCGCGCAGGATGATTTACTAGAAGCCATCTCACAACTAAAACCTAGTAAAACGCCAGGCCCGGATGGGTTTTCCAATCAAGACTATAAAAAATTTAAATTGATCTTGGCACTTCATCTCCTGGATATGTTTAATGAGTTTCTGGAGGGAACGGCTATCCCCGCTTCTATGTCTAGAGCGAATTTGGCACTCATACCAAAGGAAGGGAGAGACCCACTACAGTGTGGTAATTATCGCCCCATAGCCCTCCTTAATTCGGACCTAAAACTTTATAGCAAAATCCTAGCTAACAGACTAACTCCCATTCTCCCAGGCCTGATCCACAAGGACCAAGTCGTATTTATTTCAGGCAGACAAGCCTCAGCTAATACGAGAAAAATTATAAACATAATCGACCATGTACATCTCTCATCCACGAAAGCCATCCTGTTAAGTTTAGACGCGGAAAAGGCGTTTGACAGGATCAGCTGGGAATTTTTAGATCAAACATTAATTAAATTCGGATTTAAGGGCCATATCTTGAGGGGGTTAGAGCCCTCTATAAAACTCCCACGGCTGTAGTGAAACTCCCAGGAGGAAACTCGAACCCTATAAACATTAGGAATGGTACTAGACAGGGATGTCCCTTGTCTCCACTTCTGTTTGCCCTCTCTATAGAACCCTTGGCAACAACAATCAGAGAGGACAACAATATAAGTGGCATTACAATTGGAGATACGGATTACAAGATATCCCTTTTTGCTGACGACATTATCCTAACTCTAGCCAACCCCTTGACTTCACTCCCGAATTTACATTCACAATTAGATACATTTAGCAAAATCTCGGGGTATAAAATCAATATGGATAAGTCGGAAGCATTAAATGTATCTCTACCTAATCCCGAAGCCAAACTGCTACAATTAAATTTTAATTATAAGTGGAGTTCCACGAAAATCAAATACACTACCGACACGATTTATCCGAGCAGGGCTAGATCCGCAAGCCTGGGGATGCCCCGGCTTGCTGGCCCCACTCCCTCGGCGTGCCGCGCATCACCGATGCGCGGTCATGCGTCATCGGGTGCCAGCGCCCCCTGCACGCGCGTCCAGGGCTCCCCGAGGGAGCCCTGGTGTCCCGCGATGTGGGGGATGCGGCAGGGGGTTCCGGGGGACCCGGCGGACCCGGCAGCAGGAGGGAGAGCGCCCCGATCGGAGGGCGCACTTCCGCTGCTTCGGCGCGCGCCCGGCACTCTCCGGCGCGCGCCAGGTTACTGCTGCGGCCGAGAACGGGCAAATGCTCGAATAAACTCGGCCGCAGCAGTACTTGGGAATCCAAATAACACGGGAGTACAAATCACTATATCAATATAACTATCCGCCCCTATTTGAGAGGCCAAAAAAAAGACTTACAGAACTGGAATGAATACCAGATATCTTGGTTAGGCAGAATAGCTACGGTCAAAATGAATATCCTGCCAAGACTTCTGTATTACTTCCAGACTCTCCCAATTGATATCCCAATGTCGGAATTAAAGAATATACAAAACAGAATTTTTCAATTCATTTGGCAAAACAAAAGACCAAGAGTAGCTAGAACCATAATGTTAGCACCAAAAGAATGTGGAGGCTTGGCAGTCCCAGATATCATTAAATATTATTTGGCGGCCCAACTGAAACAAGTGATAATGTGGAACAATGACCCAACTACAAGCTGTTGGACAGGGATAGAGTTTTCCTACGCGAGACCCCTCTCACTCCCGGCCACCCTGTGGACTGTGCGGGGTAGAGAGATCCTCTCGGAAACATTAAAACTGGGAGCAATGAAATGTACATGGAGAGTATGGACCAAAAATAAAGACAAATATGGCTTGACGGCTCACCCCTCCCTATTAACACCCATATTCGATAACCCAGAATTTCCCCCCGGCGGGTTCCCACAGAGACTCAGTAAATTTAAACAGCTGAAGATGATGATAGCAGAGGATTTCTCTGGGCAAGGTAGGCTCTTGCTGACCCAAGAACTGGAAAAAAAATATCAAACGACAAACCTCCCAATATTTGGCTTTTTACAAATCAGGCACTACCTGCAAACAGTATCCAAAGATAAGGCTTTCCAGCAGCTAACAAATTTTGAACGACTGTGCAGGAAAGGGTACTATGCTAAAGGATTGATCTGGGAAATATATTTGGGCCTGGCGCGATCAACAGGCTGTTCCCAACACAGGTATACTGTATGTCCAAATGGGCGGAGGATTTAAATATAGAGATTGATAGAGAAGACTGGGAGGATATCTGGGAGGCAGCATCCAAAACATCGATTTGTACTACCATTAAAGAGAACATCTATAAAATTATATTTTACTGGTACCTAACCCCGAATAGGTTGAGCCAGATCTTCCCCGGGACCCCAGATTTGTGTTGGAGGGGTTGCGGTCAAAGAGGAGACATGGCTCATATCTGGTGGAACTGCCCCAAGACTCAGGTGTTCTGGGTCATGATTCAAACACTAATCCGAGAGTACCTGGGGGTAGAGATTGAGGTGGACCCGCTGACCATGGTGCTGGCCAAGCCAATTGACGAATTAGACACAGCAGAGAGTAAGATGGTGAGCCATGTGCTCACAGCGGCACGTTGTTCCGTTGCTGCAGCGTGGAAGAAGGTGAATGCCCCTGCTAAACAGACCGTACTCCGCAGAATGCGAGAAATAAAGACAATGGAACTTCTTACGGCAAAACTGACCCAAAAGATGGATAAGTTCCATAAGACATGGGAAATTTGGTCAGGTACATAATAAATTCCTAAAGGAAAAGGCAGGATATATACAAAACTGGACGCCATCCCGCAGCACCTCTCCCCCCCCCTTATCTCCCTTCTTTTTTCTCTCCTCTCTCTTTCTCTGCTCTCCACCTTTTCTTTTCTCTACTATACTACTAAAAACAGGACACACGGAAGCGGCAGCTTCCCCGATCCTAACTAAACACCTACTCAGCTTATTCAATTCATTCATGGAGGGCAGCCCAATCCCCCCATCAATGACCTAGGCCAATCTCGCCATCATCCACAAAGAGGGTAGGGACCCACTGCTATGTGGGAGCTACCGACTAATCTCCCTACTAAATAACGATCTTAAGCTATACAGCAAAATCCTGGCAAATAGACTGAATCCCATCCTACCGAGATTAATTCACAACGACCAGGTGGGGTTTGTATCTGGCAGACAAGCCTCAGACAACACCCGCAAAATTATAAATATAGTTGATCATGCCCACCTCACAGCTACCAAAGCGGTTCTGTTAAGCCTGGACGCAGAGAAGACGTTCGATAGAATTGATTGGCTATTTCTTGACAAAACAATGCTGAAATTCGGCTTAAAAGATGCGTATCTAGCGGGAGTCCGAGCGCTGTACTGCTGCCCGTCTGCAGTGGTGAAACTCCCGGGGGGTACAGTAAAAAAATTTGAAATGAAAAATGGAACGAGACAGGGATGCCTTTTGTCCCCTCTCCTCTTCGCCCTAACAATCGAACCACTAGCGTCTAAAATACGAGACAATATAAATATACAGGGGGTACCAATTGGCGGAATAAACTATAAAGTCTCATTGTTCGCAGACGATATCATATTAACATTAACGCAGCCCCAGATCTCCCTTCCCAACTTACACAAAGAATTAAAGGAATTTGGCAAAATATCAGGATACAAAATTAACAGTGATAAGTCAGAAGCCCTCAACTTAAATCTATCAGAGCCAGAGATGCGGACATTGAAATCAAACTTTAATTATAAGTGGAGCCCTATATACATCAAATACCTGGGAGTACATGTATCGAGGCACTATTGCTCCCTATACCAAAATAATTATCCCAACCTATTTAGGAAAATTAAAAAAGATCTGGATAAATGGGAAAAATACCAGATCTCATGGATCGGGAGAATGATCTCAGTTAAAATGAATATACTCCCCCGATTATTATATTATTTCCAGACGCTCCCGATCCATGTCCCTGGTTCTGAATTAAAAACTATCCAAAATAAAATCCTCCAATTTATTTGGAACGGAAGGAGACCCCGGGTAGCTAGGTCGGTTCTTATGGCGTCTAGGACAAAAGGAGGACTGGGGGTCCCAGACATTAATAGATATTACCAAGCTGCCCAATTAAAACAGGCGGTAATGTGGAACTCGGACCCAGACAAGCTATGTTGGCTAGCAATTGAATCTCATTACTCCAGAACGCCTTCTCTACCAGCTTTTCTCTGGAGCGGTGACAGGGGAAATGACATGGCGCCCAAATTCGGGCTGGGGGCAATGAAACATACTTGGGACATATGGGCAAAAACTAAAACTAAATTCTTATTCTCGTCCCCTTGCTCTCAGCTCATTCCAATATTTGACAACCCTAAATTCCCACCAGGGTGTGAAACCCGACAATTCGACCTATTTAAAACAATGGGGATCAGAGCGATCGCGGACCTGCTGAGCGATGAACAGTTCCTGAGTCTCCAAGAATTGCGAACCAAATTAAAATTACCCCACCTGGATACATTTAAGTTTCTCCAAATTCGACACTTTCTACAAAAAATGTCCCCATCATTGAAATTCCCCCCTCTCACAAAATTTGAGAAACTCTGTCGCGAAGGAGTACATCAAAAAGGTCTAATAACACAAATATATGCCGGCATGGAGAATCCGGTGAACTCTACCGCTCACGACTATATGCTTAAATGGGAAGCGGAATTGGACATAGTTATTGACAGAGAGGACTGGGAGGAAATATGAGACGCAGCCTCAGGAACTTCCATCTGTACCACGGTGAAGGAAAACATCTATAAAATAATGTATCATTGGTATCTTACCCCAGTGAGGTTAAAACAAATCTAGCCTCTGGCCTCAGATCTATGCTGGAGAGGCTGTGGACATAGAGGGGACATGGCCCATATCTGGTGGTCATGTCCAGAAATTCAGAAATATTGGCTTACGGTACAAGATTTGATAAAATAGGTCACAGGCCTCACAATTCCTATAGATCCACTGACCTTCCTACTGGGCAGGCCTATAGAGGACATCGATCGCCCAGTATGGAAATTAATCTCCTTTATTCTAACAGCAGCAAGGTGTTCAGTCGCATACTCTTGGAAGAAGATAGCGCCCCCCACCAAACAGCTAGTGAAAAAAAGAGTTAACGAAGTTATGAGTTTGGAAAAACTCACGGCCTTCTTGAACTGCTCAACTGAAGGTTTCTATAAAATCTGGGAACCCTGGTTAACCCATTAATCCGAACCAAATCAGGATACAACCCCAGACGGATCTGAACCACAGTAGAGCCGTGAAGGATGGATGCCGGGACCCGGCCGGACGAGGGTGGAATGACTCCCTCTATCCCCCCCCCCCCCCTCCTCTCTTTCTTTTTCCACACCCCAGAGACCATGACGTGGCCTTAGGGGATCTTTCCTTTCTTTCTCTCTCCCCCCACATGAACAAGGAAAATACAACTGTATTAGGCCAACACTGATAATGTAAAACCAATGTCTGTAAAGATGATTATGCCTAATAAAAATGTTTGGGGAAATTTTTTTTTTTAAATGGTACGAGACAAGGGTACCCATTATCTCCTCCTCTCTTCGCTCTAACGATTGAGCCATTGGCTGCTAAAATAAGAGCAAATAGTAATATACATTGTATATAGTGATTGGGAAAACAAATGATAAAATCTCATTATTCGCAGACGATATTATTCTGACTTTAGCAAGCCCTCAGACTTCTTTACCCAACCTCCAAAAGGCGCTATCAGACTTTGGAAAAATCTCTGGATATAAAATGAACAGCGACAAGTCACAGTCTTTTAATCTGAATCTTTCGGATCCAGAGATAAAATTACCAAAACTGAATTTCAGCTACAGATGGAGTTCCTCACATATTAAATATCTGGGAGTAAATGTGTCTAGGAACTACCACTCCCTATATCAAGGCAACTATCCACCATTGTTTGATAAGATTAAAAGGGATCTGGCAAAGTGGGAAGGATATCAGGTGTCATGGATTTGGAGAATAGTATCAGTCAAGATGAATATACTCCCTAGGTTATTATATAATTTCCAGACTCTCCCAGTCCGGATACCGGGATCCGAACGGAAAAAATTCCCATATAGAATATTTAATTTTATTTGGCAAGGTAAAAGGCCTAGAACAGCTAGATCGGTGATGATGGCTTTAAAGACAAGAGGAGGTTTGGGTGTCCCAGATATCTCGAAATACTACCAAGCTGCCCAACTAAGGCAGGTGGTGATGTGGAACGCTGATCCAACACAATATTGTTGGTTAGCCATAGAATCCCAATATGCTAGAACGTCTTCTCTGCCAGTGTCCCTATGGGCACTGGCTAAGGAGGTGTACGCCAAAATGTTTGAGCTAGATCCGACGAGATTTACCTGGGAGAGTTGGAGCAAGTCTAAGGGCAAATTTAATCTTGTGTCTCCCGTTTCGCAACTCACTCCGCTTTTTAACAATCCCAATTTCCCCCCAGGCTGTGATTATAAACAATTCGACCAAATTAAAGCTAAACATATTAGAGTAGTTGCCGACCTAGTGCATAAAGGAAAACTTTCTAGTTTCCAAGAGTTCCTAACTAGGTATGAGGCACCAGACCTTAGTATGTTTAAATATCTACAGATCAGAATTTTTTTCCAAAAATGTCCCCAAAATTAGAATTTACTCCCTTCACAAGTTTTGAAGCACTATGTAGGAGAGGTAAGTGGTGTTTATGGTGCATCACCATAGATGGCTCATTAGTATACTGATAATTCCATATACCATAATGGATCCAGGTTCAGGGACATAGAGTATAATCCACCTTGAGAAAGTCCTTTACGGACGAAACGCGTAGGTGCGCTCCTACCATTGTTCTGTTTTGCACTGACCATTAAAGTACTCTTTTAATACTCATCCCTGCTTGGAGTTACTCTCATTTTGGCGATCCACTAGCTGGTATGCTGCCAAGAAACGCTGCTGTGCTCCTCTACATCTCTGCTGCCTATGTAGGAGAGGTAGTTATCAAAAAGGTTTGATAACTAGAATAAAAGCCAGTTTGGAGGCCTTGGTCAATTCACATGATCATGACTGCATGCTCAAATGGGCAGCGGATTTGAAAATAGAAATTGACAGGGATGATTGGGAGGATATATGGGAGTTTGCTGCAAAAACTTCCATATGCACAGCAACTAAAGAAAATATATATAAAATGTTATTCATTGGTACCTCACGCCATGGCGGCTGAAGCAAATCTACCCTGTGGTGTCTGATCTGTGCTGGAGGGGTTGTGGGCAGAGAAGCGATATGGTCCACATTTGGTGAACGTGTCCGGCAATAGAAATATTGGATCGTTATCCAATCTATTAAAAAAAGAAATAACGGATGTGTCCATTTCTATGGACCCACTGACTATTTTGTTGGCTAAACCAGTTGAAGATATTGGCTGCCCGCCTTCTTGCGCCCTACCTGATCCCTCCTGAGCCTACCTGCGCCCCCACTGTGAAGAGAGGGTCTGATAGGAGCTGTGGTCTGAATAAGAGCTTTCTGAGTAGGAGCTATCTTCATGTCATGTGTTTCAGCCTGCGTTCCATCTGGATCCAAGATGGCCGCCTCCCGTTTCAGTTAAAGACACAGCTTCCCTAAAAAAAAAAAACCACAGCCAGATCCTAAGTTGTCTATGACAATACTGAATGTTGATGATCCATTAAAAATGTGCTAAAGGGATGGGTTTCCGATGATGTCATCAGGAATGGGGGTGTAGGAGGGGAGCTCCGCAGACCCACCGGCTAAAACTTAATAAATAACGCTCCCAAACCAGAAATTCAAGGCTCAAAAACATACCCCCATTACTTGGAGAGATCGGAGCATGTCCAAACACACAAAGAAGCCCGCAGCACCGGCGGTGTCACGGTTCTTCTCCCCGACACAGAAGAGTCCAGCAAACCAAGAGGGTGGCGGACCACGAGGCTCACAAGAGCCGCAAGCAGCTCTAAATATGGGTACGAAAGCCCATGCAACTCTTGAAATGGAGATAGAGGAACCGATCACCCGATCCTACCTGGAGAGCCTATTCTCCACCATGCATGTCAAGCTCCAAACATCCCTGCAGGCAGAAATCAAAGCAGCAGTAGCGGAGATTAAACAGGAGATGTCTGGCCTAACAGAGAGGACAACGACTCTGGAAGGTGGACTGGAGGAGTCCCTGGCAAGACAAACAGCAGCCGAGGAAGAAATCATCCGGCTAGGAGAGGAGATCTCCCGTCTCAAAGACGGGCAGGAAGACCAAGAAAATAGGGACAGGCGCCAGAATCTGCGCATAAGAAATGTACCGGAGACGGTCTTACCTGGCCAGCTTCGTCCCTATCTTGCGGAACTGTTCACATCGCTCTGCGGCCCGCTAGAGGACATGGACCTAGAGATGGATAGGGCCCACCGGGCGGTAGCTCCCAGATCAGAAGATCCCAACCGGCGACGCGATGTAATCATAAGATTACACAGCTATACAGTAAAGGAGAAGATCATCACCGCCTGCAGAGGGAAAGAGTCACTACCTTTCCAAAATGAAACTCTCCAAATTTTCAACGACCTCTCATGGATAACAGTCGACCGAAGGAGAGAAATGAAGCCCTTGACATCATTCCTCTGGGAGGAGGTGAAGTACCGCTGGGGCTTTCCGTTCAAGCTTACGGTAAGCTATGACGGCAAATTCCTAACCATCCGCCGCCCTGAGGACATGGCCCCATTCGTGAAAGCCCTGGGTCTGACCCCGCCGCTTTCCTGGACAACGGAGCAACTACAAGACCCACCGCACCGGGAGGACGCGGAACCACGCAGCACCCGTCCCGCGAGGAGAACGGCGGCGCCAAGGCAGTCTAAGAACAGATGAGAAGCACCGTAGTCCACTGCGAAGACGGGAGCACATGACGGCTCAAGAACCACACCAGACCCAGCCAGACACATAGCTTCTGAATCCGACCCCTGACGATCGGAGGCAACCCACAGCTGAAGCTACTATAATTTTTGACGCTGACCGAATGGCAGTTGAAGAGTGCTGAGGTCCGGCTGGGCTTTAGGGGTTGGCGGGGGGAATAGGAGGGGAGCGCGATGCTCCGACAACAGCACTGCGATCTACTAACTGTAAGTAGCAAAATTTAATCTGTCTAAGGCCCGGGTACAGGACTATGGACCCCAGGCTCGGTTCGCACGACTGTTGCTACCCTCCCCACCCCCCGGACTAGGAAATACTAGTTAACTGGGAAGCTGCCTAATGAGCCCTGCACAAGACAGGAAGCCCAAATGACTTCGATAATGAAAGCAGCGGCAGTGACACTATTACAGTAACTGGCAGTCTAGATTAGCTGGCCACATGGATCTAGTGCTAAGCCGTCCCTATGCCACAGTTGAGTTATGTAAAAAAAAAAAAACCTGTTCCTCAGTTGATGAATGTTGAAGTTGAGAAAAGTTGTATGTGTTATAATATAATGTACTCCCTTTTCTCTCCCCCCCTTCCCCCTCCCCCCCCTCACGCTCCAAATCCCATAAGCCTGCCCTTCCGCCGCAGAAGATATGGCCGCACGGCCCCATACTAATGATGCTGCCTGCAGTAATAAAATACGTTGTCAAACCCTCTGAGGAAGGCACACGGCGGGCCACATAGATCAAATAGAAATGTCATAAGGATCCTCGGATATTAACTTCACTAAATGTTACCCCCATGTTTTATGCTATGGTTGTGAGGTTAGTCAGGAAGGTTCCTATGCTAAGAGCCCCATCCCTCCCCCCCCCTCTTCCCCGACCAGCAAGCGTAGGAAGTATTCCATTTATGTTCAGCATGATACCTAAAAACATTAATGCAATGTGCTGTTGTGTTACCTGTCAACCCAGGTCTCCCCCTCCCCCCTATCTCCCCCCCCCCCCCTCATCTCCACCCCCTTTTCCCAGGTCCAAAACCTATAAGCTTGACCGACTGACAAAAAGAGAGGTTATAATGCTTTTCATGTACTGAGCTTGTTAAGAGTTGTTCTCACGTTTATTACGCTGGTTTTAAGGATTGTCAGATAGATCTCCATGTTATGGCTATGCTAGGAGTTTTCCCTCCCCTCCCCACGCCTTCCCCATATCCAAAACCTATAAGCTTGACCGTAGTGGGTGAGGGATATTATCCCAATATTCAGGGCTCTGCTGTCCTAGGAACATACATGCATATTCAGAGTAATAAAATATGTAACTGTGACGATAGTGAAGGTTATAAAATTTTATATATTTTTTCTTTAGTTGCTCTGCATATGGAAGTTTTTGCAGCAAACTCCCATATATCCTCCCAATCATCCCTGTCAGTTTCTATTTTCAAATTAATTTGTGCTCTGACCTGTTTAAACCCGGGGTGCGTCTGGCCAGCAGAAACAACCAGGGGTCGGTCCAAAGGGATCGCGCAATCGAGAATTCTCTGGAGCCAATTTCTGATATCTTCCCAGATTGGGAGTATCTTGGTGCAACCCCACAGCATGTGCAGCAAGTCTGCCTGCTCCCCACATTGTTTAGGGCACAATGGCGGGTAGCCCCAGACAAACTTTGATAATCGTAATGGGGTCAAATACCACCTCATCAGGACCTTATACGCGTTCTCCTTCAATGTCGTGCAGATTGAGCTCTTAGCTGCCGCCAAGACAATATAGTCCCAGTCCTCGTCCTCTAGTGTGTCCCCCAGATCTCTTTCCCATCTATTCTTATATTTTAGTGTCACGTCGGCGTCAGGAGTCGGACAGACTACCGCTTTGTACATCGTAGAGATAAGTCCCTTGGTTCCTGTTCCAGTAGAACAGAGCTGTTTAAAATTAGTGCATTGAGCTCGAATGGGAAATTTATCATAGAAAGCTCTTAGCTGGAGGTATCTAAAAAATTCTGAATTTGGAACTGATTTTTCAGACTTAATTTGCTCAAACGGTTTGATAGATATTCTACCCTCCAGGTGTAAAAGGCGAGTGTAGCCCTTCTGTGTCCATATAGTGAAATCTTTCTTCTGCAGGCCCGGAGCGAAATCAGGGTTTCCCAAAATTGGGGTCATCAAGGAGTGTTGTCTCATTAATACGTGCTTATATTTGCTTTTGTCCCATACTGCCAAAGAGCTGGCAATCGCGGGGAGCGGGTGTTTGAAGTCCTTGCGAACCTTATTTGGGAGCCAGATCAGGTCCTGCAATGCCACCGGGGCACAGCAGGCCGCCTCCAGTTCCACCCATCGCCTCCGACTAGGGTGGGTGTGCCACTGAATAATTTGGGTCAATTGGGCCGCTCTGAAGTATGATAACAGGTAAGGTACCGCTAATCCTCCTCTTGTTGTGGGCCGAATTAGTGTGCTAGTTTTGATGCGGGGGGTTTTATTACCCCAGACAAACTTCACCATTGCGGACTATAACCGAAGGATCTCTTCCCTGATTATAGGGACCGGAAGAGTCTGAAATAGGTAAAGAATTCTGGGAAGGAGATTCATTTTTAGAGACTGAATCCTGCCAATCCAGGATATGTTGTACCCTGCCCATTTCCGTAGATCTTCCTTCAGTGTCCGTATTAGTCTGGGGTAATTCGCCTTATAAAGGGTGCCTGATTGCTTCATGATATTTATCCCTAAATATTTTATGGAGGAGGTTTGCCATTTGAATTCAAAGTTCACCGTGATCAGTTTCTCGGTGGCTTTAGGTAAGTTGATATTTAGGGCTTCTGATTTTGCCTGGTTAATTTTGAACCCAGATATCGCATTAAATTCCCCTAGCAATTGAAAGACGTTCGGCAGAGAGGTGAGGGGCTGTGATAACGTGAGTATCACGTCATCAGCGTATAGGGCCACCTTATGTGGCTGGTCACTAATTTGGATTCCTGCTATATTCGGGCTGAGGCGGATGTGCGCCGCTAGGGGTTCGATGCATAGCGCAAAGAGAAGGGGTGACAGAGGACAGCCTTGTCTGGTGCCGCTCTTAATCAGGAATTCATCCGAGGGGAAGCCCTGGTGCCTGACCTTCGCCATCGGTCCCCGATACAGAGCGAGAATTGCCTCTATCATTCTCCCACCCAAGCCGAACGCTCATAGCATCTCCCTCAAGTAGGGCCAATCAATTCTGTCGAACGCTTTTTCTGCATCTAAACTAAGCACCATAGACGGGATGTTTTTTTTGCGCCAGATCAATCAAATCTATAATCCGGCTGGTGTTATCAGCTGCTTGTCAACCACATATGAACCCCACTTGATCAGGATGGACCAACTTGGACAACACCTGGTTAAGGCGGTTAGCTAAAAGTTTGGAAAAGATTTTTGTATCAGAGTTTATTAAAGAGATGGGCCTATAGCTTTTACAGTCCGCTGGGTCTTTTCCTTGTTTGTGGATTACTGAGATAGACGCCTGGAGCATCGAGCTCGGGATGGGGGCACCATCCAGGAAAGAATTACACAGTTTTAGTAGATGAGGAGCTAATATTTTGCGAAATTTCTTATAATAGAGATTGGAAAAGCCATCTGGGCCTGGGGCCTTGGCTGCTTTTAATGACTTCATTACCTCTAGAGGTGTTCCTCGATAGTAAAGTCTGCCTGTAGTGCGTCCCTCTCCTCTCTGGTCACTTTAGGCAATTGAGCCTCTGTTAAGAACGTCTTTAGTCGTGCTTTTGTGGTTGGCGTGTGTGCCACCTTCGCCCCATCATATAGGGTTTCATAATGTTTTAAATTCATAAACTATTTTTTTGGGGTCAGAGGTCAGATCCCCCTGTGCTGTTCGAATTATCTGAATTTGGGAGACGTGGTTTTTGTCTCGTAATTTGTTGGCAAGTAGGGTATCTGGCCTGTTTGATTTCTCAAAAAATTTCCGCTTAGACCATGTCAGCTCCTTTTCAGCACGGGAAGTTAATCTGGGCTCAGCCTGCCTTTCTTTTTCAAGTATCGCCTTATGGTGAGTTATGTCCTGCACTAAGCAGAGCGCACCGACCACAATGTCGTACTTGCAAAGTCTCGGCCACACTCTCACATATTAATAATATTATGGAGAGTATTGTGAGATTATTATAAAGAAAGGTCACTTAGAGTTTGTATAAGATAAGGTTTATCATTTATTGTATCACAACAATATTCAGAAATATCAGAAATATCACAACAAGCTTCTTATAAGCTGATGGCTAGCAGTTACAGTATGTTACCAATCCATTCCTAACTATGCAGAGATTATAACTATACAGTATATGCATTGTCAATACTCACAAACCAAAAGATATTACGATAGGTCAGCCAGTCCCAGCTCAAGTCTCATCTGTGTGACTTCACACCTAAGTTCGGTTCTGGTTTAACATGGAGTCGTGCAAACCTATTATAGTGTTCATTGTTTGCTGCGTACGTGTGACAAGTGTCATGTGTCCATGCTCTGTGGTTTGTGACGTATGATGTTTACCATCAGAATTTACAGTTAGTGACGTATGATATATGTCGTAAGTTACCTTTAAACCACGGCCTGTTTACCGGTGTTAGTTCCCCTTTTATGTCTATGTAACCTGTCCCAATATCCTGCCACTTCTGAGCAAAACAAGCTATTATTTCTAAGACAAGAAAAACCAGGATTTTAACAGTATACTCTAAGCTATACTAGGCCTTATAATGATACTATGTATATATGTACCTGTGACCTGTATTCATTATGCGTTATATGCCAGAAAATACCTGTAATCCATAACACCCTCTCCTACACATAATTATCATATGTTTGCAAATACAGAAAAACTATCAAAGCAGAAAATATTAATTATGTGTACTTTTGGAAGACAGTGTCACCGCTCTCTGATGTTGATGAGCTTGAACTCACAGGAGTATGTGATTGATCGCCAAAACACCCACAACTGCGCATATGTGCACAAGTTATTCCACGATGGGAAGGTATCAATTTGTAAAAATCACCCAATTGTAAAGCGGGTTGATGTTGACGTTCATACATACTTAAAAGCGTAGTATCCCAACGGGCCCCAAAAAAATGTTGATTACCTGAACATGCAAACAAAGTGGTACAATTATATGACCCGTGGCTAACAATGCTGATATGACCTTCTTCAATTGTATAAAAAGACATTTGAAATATTTGACGGTGAATGTCTCTACACTTGAAGTTGGGTTGATCACCAAGAGATAGCAAAGATTTCACTTGCCAAAAATTACATAACATTAGCAAGCTACGTTGTAGCAATGTCCCATTAGGTGTTAAAACTGAAAACTGTCCTGAGGAAGCAAGAGAGTTCTGATACATAAAGTGTACATCGTGTTGTGAACTGCATGCACTTTGCGTGGTTTCCGATGTGGTAAAACCAGTTCATCTACAGTAAGTACATCCTCATGGAAGTTTGATAGGACCGTGGTAGACGCAAGATTTGTGAAGTATCTTTCTTTTCGTCTGTGTCCTTGCAACAAAGCATACTGCAGCAGGTTAGATTTGACATGTGTGCTTAAAACAGTATATTAGTATCTAGGTAAAAATATAAGAATATATGCTAGAAAGCAAAATGTGATTAAGCTGAACGCCTCTTCATCTTCGGAAGAAAAGAGAAAATACGAAGCAAAATAACAAGGATTATTATCCCTAAAATAAAAAACAATAGTGGTTTCAAATAACCTAGGATTCCAAACGCATTTCCTAGTCCACTAAAAATACTTTTACCAGTAGTTTGTAGGCTAGTGCCTATTTTTGTCAAAAAATTACCTGTCATTGGCCAAAAAGTTTTCAATGATTCACCTAGTGTAGTCAACCACTGGGGAAAATCACCCGGGTGTAAATCAACATGTAGTAATTCACTGTGAACTCTCTGTCAAAGGGTATGTACTATATCATGTGTGAACCCTATAGTAACCTTCATTTTCTTTAAATGTGCCAAATAGGCTGTCATGTGAGGAAGGATCAGTGTGATAGCTGGTACCTGGAAATGTACTCCAGATGTGAGTGTCTGATGTAACAGAGGTGGAATAAGTGTAGTACCATAACACTGTATACTCCCATTAACCGTGACAAGTGATGCCTGAAAAGGAGGAATATCGCAATCCTCTTCTGTAGATAATACTATGTAACTCCCATTATCTAAGCTGTGAATTAATGTAAAAGGAGTTTGAATGGGTGTTGCAGTTATTGGGCAGTTGCTACCTTGCATTTGATCATTGCAAGGCATGTGCTGTATAATGTCATCACAAATTAAATAACCTCTATCAACACATCTTCTAGTGCTGATGAAAAATTCACGATCACATTTCACAGACATGTACTGAAATGGTTGAGCAACCTGTACCCTTGCGAAATAAGAACCTGTGTGTGTTAAGTGTCCAAAATTAAGCAGTTCCCAATTTGTTGTATAAACCTCTCCTGGAATAAATAATTCATAGTACAAAAATACTTCCCATAATGAGTCATCAGGGTTATGAACCCGTCTGTGGTTTCTTTCTCGTATGTCATAAACTACACTGGCGACACACTTTATCGCAGTGCGGCCAGATCCGCAAGCCGGGAGATTTCCCGGCTTGCTAGTGGCCGCCCCTCGGCGTGCCGCGCGTCATAGACGCGCGGTCACGCGTCTTCGGGAGCCTGCGCCCCCTGCACGCGCGTCCAGGGCTCCCCGAGGGAGCCCTGGTGTCCCGCGATCGCGGGACAGCGGCAGGGGGTTCCGGGGGACCCGGCGGACCCGGCAGCGGTAGGGAGAGCGCCCCGATCGGAGGGCGCTCTTCCGCTGCTTCGGCGCGCGCCCGTCACACTCGGGCGCGCGCCAGGCTACTGCTGCGGCACAGAACGGGCAAATGCTCGAATAAACTGTGCCGCAGCAGTACAGTATAGACCATGTCAGCTCCTTTTCAGCACGGGAGGTCAGCAAGATATTAAGTTTGGTTTTGGTGTCTAGCAACTCCTTAAGGGTCATTCCATCTTTGTTATTTTTATGTCGAGCTGAGAGGACTGCCAATTCCTTCTGTAACTGATTGATTTTTTTGTCCTTCTCCCTCTTTCGCCTGCTTGCAATCCTTATGAGCTCTCCTCTCAGAGTCGCCTTATGGGCTTCCCATAGGGTAGCCTGCGAAGTCACACTTCCCATATTCTCCTGAAAATATTCCCTGATTCTATCCCCCACATTTTGTGCAATTTCGGGGATTTTTAGTAAAACTTCGTTAAGTTTCCAGTTCGCTCCTGGTCTGTCCAGAATAAAATCGGAGCACCGTAGCTCTATCGGCGCATGATCTGACCACGAAATATCGTGGATGCCCGAGTGGGAGATCTGTGAAACCATTCTACTGGATACAAAGAGGTAGTCTATCCTACTATATCTGTCATGCGGGTGGGAGTAAAATGTAAATCCTTTGTCCTGGCGGTGCTGTTCCCGCCATATATCTAAAAGATTATTAGTTCTCAGCCCTCTATTCCAGGTTTGTCTAACCTTTGAGTTAGCTTTACCGCTCGGGGTGCATCTATCCATTACTGGATCTAGTGTCTGATTAAAGTCACCCCCTAGTATTACGCATCCCTGTGCCATCCTCTGGAGGATGGAGAAGAACCTTTCCAGGAAAGCCTCTGTGCCTTCACTTGGAGCATAAACGTTTGCCAATGTGATCGGCTGACCTCTTATTTCGCCGCTTATAATCAGAAATCGGCCGTTGTTGTCTTTTTTAATGGTCTTAATCGCATAGGGCAAACGGTTATGTAGTAGAATGGCTACTCCTCTTTTTTTTTGTTGGATGAAGCTGAGAACCAATTCCTAAACCTATAGTCAATATATTTCGGGGAACTGGATTTCGAAAAGTGTGTTTCTTGTAATAGAATTATGTCAGGGTCTGTTTTCTTATAGTCTGCCATAGCTAGCCTGCGCTTCCCTGGACTGTTAAAGCCTTTCACATTGTGTGAAATAATAGTGATCTCTTTACTCATGAGTGTATTTCCAAACCTTTACTCGTTTGTAATCAACCGTCCGAGCCCATGGTGTCAGCGTCGAGAATCTTCTATTTCTTTCCGAGGATTCGGACTGCAGCCGGGAAGAACAAGGGAAAGTACACTGGGGGAACAGATAAACACATGTAACGAAACATAAAAACACAAAATTAGCACATCCGGCAATAGGGCGAGACCAGTCCTCCCCAAGTGCCTTCTCTGCCTCTCCTAAACGTACAGCACGAGCGTAGTCCGGGATGGACCTCCATCCTTTCTACCGCTCCTCGTTGCTGGTTCAGTGAGGACTTTCATGGGCCGCCGGACGGAGTTACCCCCCGCGCCCATGTGGAGGCTCATGCCCTCGTTGAGACTGGAGGGCACTCCACCCTCCCCCCGACAACATTAGGTGATTCATCTTCATTATAGATAATATAGATAAATGAACAAACAGAAAAACAGAACCCTTCTTTTGGCAGTTTAACTGAGATACTGCAACTTTTTCTCCCCCTCCCCCCCCCTTCTCGGTCCCGAGTCTTTTCTTTATATATTTGTTTTTTTCCCCCTTTTTTCCTTTTTTTTTTTATTATTTTTTTTTTTTCCCCCTTTTTTTTTTTCCAAGGGGGACTGCCACTTTAATAAGCTAGTGTGGCTTTATGACCCTCCCAACACCCCCAATTTGGTATCGTGTCTTTGGGTGGGGGGATTAGCCCCTAGGGGAATGAATGGGCACACAGCTACATTTGCCTGGGGACAGTGTTTATTATCTCCGCTACTCCGCTGCTTGCATGATGGGCCTTGCTTGCTTGCAACGTGGTGGTGTGGTGGTTCGTGGGCCCTCCTTCCGGATCGCTGTAGGATGTTGTCCACGCCTTCTCTTCTTCCTCTGCCATCAGGTAGAGAGTTGTCCCTCTGCTGCATTCCTGGTACTTTATCCTCTTCCTTACCCGGTTTATGAGTCAGAGTCTCTTTTCGCGAGACTAGATGGTGTTCGGCGCTCCGAGATGACGTCAGCGGTAATCTCTCTTTAGCCTCCTACAAGATGGCGCCCAGCACACTTCCGGTGACGCTGTTCCGGGGAACGCCATTTTCTCACCTGAAGCCCGCGAGGAAGGTCGCCACTCCCCTAGCTCTCCCGCCGAAACTTGCAGCACTTCCGTGAAGCCGCCTCGTGGACTCCATCGAGCTCTTCCGCCATGATGGGCAGCTTGCGTTCCACCGCCCGCCGCCATGATGTATGCAGGTACGATTTTCCACTTTTTAGTTGGTGTTTCTAGCAGGAATGCCTTGGAGGGTTGCAGGGTCCCATAACGTGTAGTGTTGAGTCTGGCTATAGCCACGTAAGCAGCCAGATCCTTGTTCGTCACACTCGGGGTTAATCAAGGGGGGAGACAGTTCAGGAGCAACATATAACTTTACTAACTAGCCTCTAACCATGAGGTAACTTCAAGATACGAGACTTTAAGCGAGCTCATGTGAGAGCTTCCCGGCTTTCGCCCACAGCCCCCACCACTTGCCAATCCGTTTCTCTGGGCTTTTCTCCTCTAGGGCTCGTGGGTGAGTTCTCCTTGATCCCTAGTTTTTGTAGGAACTCAGCTCCCTCTTCTACTAAGCCCAACTCTAGGAATACACTTTTGCACGCATCTAGTTGCCATAGCCCAAATCTACTAAAAGGATTACCCTATGGACAGTTCCTTCATTTACGTAGGAACTGTTCTACGATGGAACACTTTGACAATAGTTCCTATGATCTCATTAAAAGATTTTTAGATAGAGGCTATGACCCACTATCAGTGCAATGGGCATATACTAAGGCCAGAAATAAACCTAGGGATGATCTTATCAATACTGATCTCTCCAGCTTTGCTCATACAAAACAGAACAATACATTTAAACAGAATGACCTAAATCAATGTGAACCACCATTCTTTATCACTCATATAGCCGTCAAGCTATGAACATCAAATCAATAATTAGGAAACACTGGGCCATTCTCAATACAGATGTTCTCTTAAAGGACATGGTATCTATGGACCCAACATTTGTCTTTCAAAAAGCACACACACTGGGCAGCCTAGTTTCACCAAGTATGATCTCAGACAAGAACAAATACAACAAAAACATGCTATTCCCAGATCTAATAGGGTGTTTTAAATGCGGGAAATGTAAAATATGTCAATATGTCCAAAAATGTAAAAGTTTCACTAACACTGAACAAACTAAAGAATACAGAATCCTTTCATTTGTGACGTGTAACACGGATCATGTAATATACATGATCACCTGCGAATGCAATAAACGATATGTGGGTCTAACAACCCGCTTATTTAAAATAAGGATGTTAGAACATATTAGACATATTAATAATTTGGACATTACACGTCCCATGTCTAATCACTTTATGGAATGCCAGTCAGGTAGTCTCAGAAATGTAAAATGTGTAATTCTTGAACATATTAGACCCCACAAACGAGGTGGAGATCGATCCAGGGCTCTTTACCAACGTGAAACGTTCTAGATCTTCACCATCGACACATAAATACCTAAAGGCCTCAATACAGAATGGGACCTGAAGGTTTTTCTGTGATCTTACACTAGGGTTACTAATGGGTATTACTGTATTCCATGTTCCTTCCTTACAACCCTCACACACTCCCCCCCCCCCTCCCACACACCCCTCCCTTACCACTCCAACCACCACCTCCCCTGCCCCCCCCTCCCCTGTGCTCCCTTCCTTCCCTGTGTTCTTTCTTTCCAACATCATAAGCATTATACAATATATTAATGGAAATATATATTCATTATACTTCTACTGTTGTATCTGTATTTGTCATTTATGTGGAGCATTTGTAAGGTGATATCCTGTATAGAGAGATATTTATATATATATACATATATATATATATATATATATATATATATATATATATATATATATATATATATATATATATATATATATATATATGTATATATGTACATAATGTATGCCTTGCCCTAATCAAGTGGTTTTGATTGGTTAGCATTATATACTTACTTAATAATCAACAATGATGTTTCCACATGTATTTTTCTATGTAATTTGTGGACACTACATATGTAGAATTCATACATATTATGATTTAAGGTATTATACCATTGCAGACTATTGTACTATGATAATTATACCCTAGTCTGCATATCAAACTATTTTATTATATTTGTATATATATATGTGACTAACGAGTTTGAGTCCAATGTGTTGAAATTTGCATAATTTTCCAATTAGGTGCAACACATTAGTCAATTAGTAGAAGGGAGGTATAAATAACACCCTCCCTTCATGCTTGTTACACTCCTTGAGAAAGGGCAAACTTGCCCGAAACGCGTGGGAGTTGGTCTCCTAGTCATGTCTTGTTAGTATCTGTTTTATGTAGTTTAATAAATTGATTTTACAATCCTACCTGGTGAGTCTGACATCTATAGGAGCCGCGCTGGCATCGATCTTCTATCTTCTTGTCTTAAATCTAGGCAAGGTCCAGATATGACGATTCTAAAAACAAGTTACAAAGTCATTGGCTTTGCACAAAAACATGCGCTGTGGATGCAAAGAGTGAACAATAATGTGCTTGATATGTTGGCAATCTGTGTGCAAATAATCGTCAAACGAGAAAGCAGGAGGTTAAAAATGTAATTCAGCGCCACATCAATGCATTTTAAAATAAGTAATATTTTGGAGCTATTGACACTACCTAACACAAATGGATTCACAACGTATTCTTGATTGGTACTTAAAATGAAATGTCAACAGTAGTAGAAAAGCAGCTGAATTCCCACTTATCTGACAATTCTGTTAAAATACTATTTCAAAATACCCAAGATATTTCTGAATTCTTTATAAAATTTGGAAGAGAAGAAGCATCAGTTAAGCAACATTTAAACAAAATAGCATTATTTCCTGGCATTACTTCTCTCTCCTCTCTCTTGTCTGGATAAGTGTAACGCCAATAATGTGACATTATGTTCATGTTTTTGCATATAATTAGCTTTGAGCATATAATGCTAGTACAGTAAACATAACATTTGTTCCTGTTTTAACAACGTTTTGTGGATCTAGTCCTAAATGGGCAACTTTATAACACTATAAGCAGTAAATGGTTTTACTGTAAATCTGTTCCTTGGACACTTTAGAGGGCTCTTACTTGATTCAACGCCAGACAGTACTTTCTCAGATAAAGAGCATGTTAAAGATGTTTGTTTGGTTGCCACTATGCCTCATCCAGTTCCGGCTTGATGGCGGTGCTATCGACGCCACTGCACCGAGCCCCGCGGTTACAGAGGCCCTGCGCTCTTCCCCACAACAATTAAACTGATTGCTGGTGCAGAGCGTGAGGCCTGTATAATACTTTTACCTTCTCCTCCCCATCACTTCCTGCTGGGGCCCTCATCATGCAGCCGTGATGTCAAATGGCGTTGCGTTGCCATGATAATGGGACATCATGTCATCATGGCAATGCGACGGCATGTGACGTCGAGGCGCCATGATGAGGGACCCTGCAGGAAGGAAAAGGTAAAGGCTCCGCCCTACATGTCTGCACCGAGTCCCGCAATATTCCCAGCCGACCCTGGCCATATACTTTCCTCCCAAGCTCAGCCCATTAACTGGTTTATTTAGGTATCTTCTCAGCCTCATCATTTTACAGGAATTTCCTGCACGTGCCCTGCATATATGCACTGCAGTCATAGGGCAAATGTGTAGTGGGAGTCAAAAAAGTCACTACCTGTCAGCCCCTTAGCAGTCAGCTGTGCTGATTGCATCACATAACATTTCATGGCCTATAAGAAGGCACCAGCCCTGTCCTTTGCTTCACAACAAGTTTGCTTGCCTGGAGGCAGGTAATCCTGTTCCACTACTACTTGGAAGCTCCCTGATGATTATTCCCAACACCTGGTACTGAATCTGGCTAGACCTCTTTCACTGCTGCCTGCTCCCTGCTCTGACCTTTGGCTTGATTGACCATTCTTCTGTTTGCTGCCTGCCCCGACCTGGGATCGCCAGACTGCCCCACCTGCATGCTCCAGCCTGGACTCTCTGCTGCCAACGCACCGCAGAGCTGGCTCCAGCTACATGCAACAACCCCTGATGAATTTGCTCTACGTACTCTCCACCTACTGTATCTCCTTCATGGAGATGGCCCTTCCGTTGCGGATGACCAGCAGGCCAAACGGAAAGGTCCACCTATATCTGATGGCTCTGTCCCTCAGTGTGCGGGTGATGGGCTGGAGTTTCCTTCTCCTGGCCAGGGTAAGCGGTGAGAGATCTTGGAAGAGTTGCATTGTGATCTCCTCGAATCTGCAGGCTTCTGCCACTCTGGCCTTCTGTAGGATAGCATCTCTGGTGCGATAATGGTGCAGCCGGGCTATTACATCTCTCGGCTGCTCTGTTGCTGCTGGTTTGCTTCTTAGGGCACGATGGCAGCGATCCATTATTCTTTCATTGGGTGGGCAGTCAGGGAGTAACTCCGCCATCCATCTTGAGATGAAATCCTCCACATTGGTGACGGTTTCAGGGATCCCCCGTACCCTAATGTTATTCCTGCGGTCCCTGTTCTCCGCATCTTCCTGTCTGTCAGCCAATTCCGAAAGTTGTACTTGTAAGTATGTGGATCGTTTGTCAGCTTTTTTAATCAGTTTTGTATTGGTGCTGACTTTCTCTTCCAGGGCTCAGGTGCACTCACGAGCCCCTGCACCTCCTTTTTTAAGTCCTGCATTTCCAGGTGTATAAGGGCTTTCATGTCTCTATACAACCTCTCAAAATCACAGCGGCGGACAGGTAATTGCTCCGGTCCCTCCGCTGTGTCTTCATCGCGTTCTGACTCTGATCCTGCATTTGAATCCGGCGCCATTGTTGCTGCCACGCTCCGTGAGCTCGATCGGCCCAGATATTTGCGGAGGTCTCCTTCTTTTTTGCCTGCATCGGTGCCATCTCTAATGTTTTAATGGTATTGTGAAAGTAGTTAGGGGTGATAAAGGTTCGTTTTGCTTGCTTTATGAGTGTATTGTCGGGGATGAGGGATGGAGCTCAAGGCTTAAGTTGCCATCCGTCTCACTCTGGGGGCGGGGTCTCCGTCTAAGGGCAAATTTAATCTTGTGTCTCCCGTTTCGCAACTCACTCCGCTTTTTAATAATCCCAATTTCCCCCCAGGCTGTGATTATAAACAATTCGACCAAATTAAAGCTAAACATATTAGAGTAGTTGCCGACCTAGTGCATACAGGAAAACTTTCTAGTTTCCAAGAGTTCCTAACTAGGTATGAGGCACCAGACCTTAGTATGTTTAAATATCTACAGATCAGAATTTTTTTCCAAAAATGTCCCCCAAAATTAGAATTTACTCCCTTCACAAGTTTTGAAGCACTATGTAGGAGGTAGTTATCAAAAAGGTTTGATAACTAGAATAAAAGCCAGTTTGGAGGCCTTGGTCAATTCACATGATCATGACTGCATGCTCAAATGGGCAGCGGATTTGAAAATAGAAATTGACAGGGATGATTGGGAGGATATATGGGAGTTTGCTGCAAAAACTTCCATATGCACAGCAACTAAAGAAAATATATATAAAATTTTATTCATTGGTACCTCACGCCATGGCGGCTGAAGCAAATCTACCCTGTGGTGTCTGATCTGTGCTGGAGGGGTTGTGGGCAGAGAAGCGATATGGTCCACATTTGGTGAACGTGTCCGGCAATAGAAATATTGGATCGTTATCCAATCTATTAAAAAAAGAAATAACGGATGTGTCCATTTCTATGGACCCACTGACTATTTTGTTGGCTAAACCAGTTGAAGATATTGGCTGCCTGCCTTCTTGCGCCCTACCTGATCCCTCCTGAGCCTGCCTGCGCCCCCACTGTGAAGAGAGGGTCTGATCAGAGCTGTGGTCTGAATAAGAGCTTTCTGAGTAGGAGCTATCTTCATGTCATGTGTTTCAGCCTGCGTTCCATCTGGATCCAAGATGGCCGCCTCCCGTTTCAGTTAAAGACACAGCTTCCCTAAAAAAAAAAACCACAGCCAGATCCTAAGTTGTCTATGACAATACTGAATGTTGATGATCCATTAAAAATGTGCTAAAGGGATGGGTTTCCGATGATGTCATCAGGAATGGGGGTGTAGGAGGGGAGCTCCGCAGACCCACCGGCTAAAACTTAATAAATAACGCTCCCAAACCAGAAATTCAAGGCTCAAAAACATACCCCCATTACTTGGCGAGATCGGAGCATGTCCAAACACACAAAGAAGCCCGCAGCACCGGCGGTGTCACGGTTCTTCTCCCCGACACAGAAGAGTCCAGCAAACCAAGAGGGTGGCGGACCACGAGGCTCACAAGAGCCGCAAGCAGCTCTAAATATGGGTACGAAAGCCCATGCAACTCTTGAAATGGAGATAGAGGAACCGATCACCCGATCCTACCTGGAGAGCCTATTCTCCACCATGCATGTCAAGCTCCAAACATCCCTGCAGGCAGAAATCAAAGCAGCAGTAGCGGAGATTAAACAGGAGATGTCTGGCCTAACAGAGAGGACAACGACTCTGGAAGGTGGACTGGAGGAGTCCCTGGCAAGACAAACAGCAGCCGAGGAAGAAATCATCCGGCTAGGAGAGGAGATCTCCCGTCTCAAAGACGGGCAGGAAGATCAAGAAAATAGGGACAGGCGCCAGAATCTGCGCATAAGAAATGTACCGGAGACGGTCTTACCTGGCCAGCTTCGTCCCTATCTTGCGGAACTGTTCACATCGCTCTGCGGCCCACTAGAGGACATGGACCTAGAGATGGATAGGGCCCACCGGGCGGTAGCTCCCAGATCAGAAGATCCCAACCGGCGACGCGATGTAATCATAAGATTACACAGCTATACAGTAAAGGAGAAGATCATCACCGCCTGCAGAGGGAAAGAGTCACTACCTTTCCAAAATGAAACTCTCCAAATTTTCAACGACCTGTCACGGATAACAGTCGACCGAAGGAGAGAAATGAAGCCCTTGACCTCATTCCTCCGGGAGGAGGTGAAGTACCGCTGGGGCTTTCCGTTCAAGCTTACGGTAAGCTATGACGGCAAATTCCTAACCATCCGCCGCCCTGAGGACATGGCCCCATTCGTGAAAGCCCTGGGTCTGACCCCACCGCTTTCCTGGACAACGGAGCAACTACAAGACCCACCGCACCGGGAGGACGCGGAACCACGCAGCACCCGTCCCGTGAGGAGAACGGCGGCGCCAAGGCAGTCTAAGAACAGATGAGAAGCACCGTAGTCCACAGCGAAGACGGGAGCACATGACGGCTCAAGAACCACACCAGACCCAGCCAGATGCATAGCTTCTGAATCCGACCCCTGACGATCGGAGGCAACCCACAGCTGAAGCTACTATAACTTTTGACGCTGACCGAATGGCAGTTGAAGAGTGCTGAGGTCCGGCTGGGCTTTAGGGGTTGGCGGGGGTAATAGGAGGGGAGCGCGATGCTCCGACAACAGCACTGCGATCTACTAAATGTAAGTAGCAAAATTTAATCTGTCTAAGGCCCGGGTACAGGACTATGGACCCCAGGCTCGGTTCGCACGACTGTTGCTACCCTCCCCACCCCCCCGGACTAGGAAATACTAGTTAACTGGGAAGCTGCCTAATGAGCCCTGCACAAGACAGGAAGCCCAAATGACTTCGATAATGAAAGCAGCGGCAGTGACACTATTACAGTAACTGGCAGTCTAGATTAGCTGGCCACATGGATCTAGTGCTAAGCCGTCCCTATGCCACAGTTGAGTTTAGTAAAAAAAAAAAAACCTGTTCCTCAGTTGATGAATGTTGAAGTTGAGAAAAGTTGTATGTGTTATAATATAATGTACTCCCTTTTCTCTCCCCCCCTTCCCCCTCCCCCCCTCACGCTCCAAAGCCCATAAGCCTGCCCTTCCGCCGCAGAAGATATGGCCGCACGGCCCCATACTAATGATGCTGCCTGCAGTAATAAAATACGTTGTCAAACCCTCTGAGGAAGGCACACGGCGGGCCACATAGATCAAATAGAAATGTCATAAGGATCCTCGGATATTAACTTCACTAAATGTAAGAGCCCCATCCCTTCCCCCCTCTTCCTCGACCAGCAAGCGTAGGAAGTATTCCGTTTATGTTCAGCATGATACCTAAAAACATTAATGCAATGTGCTGTTGTGTTACCTGTCAACCCAGGTCTCCCCCTCCCCCCTATCTCCCCCCCCCCCATCTTCCCCCCTTTTCCCAGGTCTAAAACCTATAAGCTTGACCGACTGACAAAAAGAGAGGTTATAATGCTTTTCATGTACTGAGCTTGTTAAGAGTTGTTCTCACGTTTATTACACTGGTTTTAAGGATTGTCAGAAAGATCTCCATGTTATGGCTATGCTAGGAGTTTTCCCTCCCCTCCCCACGCCTTCCCCATGTCCAAAACCTATAAGCTTGACCGTAGTGGGTGAGGGATATTATCCCAATATTCAGGGCTCTGCTGTCCTAGGAACATACATGCATATTCAGAGTAATAAAATATGTAACCAAGGCATTAGAGCATGTATAAGAGCTAAGGAGACTCATTAGGATGATATAAACATAGGAGTGTACTAGTTACGCTGGACGGCTAACACAGATCTCTATATATACCATAAAGGTCCTGTATAGACCCCCAGCAAAACAAAAGTACATACCAATCAAACGATCAATGTGAGGAACTCCCTTGAAGCACAGCTCAGTCCTTGATTAGTGGGTGCATCATGCCAGACGTAATTGCAGAGAGTAGTCCCATAGGGTACAGTGGCGGAGCACAACCGTGCAAACAATGGGGGCTGCAAACCAGTATCGGATATAAAAAGGTTTATTAAGTGGTCAAAAGGAGTACATAGTAACTCTGACGCGTTTCGGGACCTGCGTCCCTTTGACCCCTTTCCCCCCCTCCCATTATCCTCCTCCCCCCCCTCTTAAACTAAGGTAGAGCTTACACAAAGCAAGTACAAGGGTCCGCACCTTCCCTGCACGCCCATGCCTGAACCATCGGATTCCCCCCCCATTGGGCCTTAAGCCCAAATGCCGGTAGCCAATCCCGGCCGTACTTATTGGAGGTCCTTAGCTGACCTCGTCCCACTTTGCCTCTTGCTGCTGACCCTGTCCCAGCAGCCTATTCCCCCCCCCCCCTCTCAACCTTCCCTGCCCTCCTCCCACCCAACCCCTCGTCGGGCGGGCCTGACACCCATACTCAAACAGCACCATCAAGAAGCGTTAAAAAGGTTCTCTGAACCAACGAACCAGGATCTCCCCGGTGGGAAGGGCGAGACCCCGATGGACACTAAGCTCTCTCGCCCAAATGGCTAGTCAGTACGCAATTAAACTTGTATCACTAAACGTAAAGGGCCTGAATAATAATAGAAAAAGACGACTGGCGCTCCAAGAGCTGAAAAAGTCCAAGGGAGATATCATCTTCCTCCAAGAGACGCACTTTACATTCCAAGAGCTGCCCAAATTGATTAGCAATGTATTCCCTACGGGTTTCTTCTCGTCATTTAACAGTAAAAAGCGGGGAGTAGCGATCCTGCTCCGACAAGGAACCCCATTCAATATCACCAAAACCACTTCAGACCCAGAGGGTAGATTTCTAATGGTATATGGCTCACTGGCTGGCTCGCCGGTCGCTCTGATCAACATCTACGCGCCAAATGATAATCAAATGGAATTCCTGAAAGCAGTGTTAGAAAAGGTTGACCCTACCTACCTATCTTCGTTGATTGTGGGCGGAGACTTTAATATGGCCATAAACTCTGCGGAGGACAGAACCTCAGGCCAACAAGGCCAACACAGAGCTCCACCTCAGAGGATGGAGAAACAATTTAAAACAATCACCAAGGAATATTCCTTAATGGACATCTGGAGAATCCAACACCAGGGCCAAAAAGATTACACATTCTAATCCGCACCCCACCAGTCATACTCTCGTATAGACTATTTTTTTGCTACCAAATATATCCTGGAAGCCTGCACAAATTCGGACTTAGGCCCCATTACATGGTCAGATCACGCCCCCATCACATTAACCCTATCCACCCCATTTCATAAATTAACCGCCTACACTTGGAAGCTACACTTGGAAGCTGAACGACTCCCTACTGAACCACCCGGAGGTAGAAAAAGAAATTAAAAAGGCTCTTAGGGAGTACTTCGCTCTCAACTGGGGCATAGTAGACTCTCCGGCGGTTCTGTGGGAAGCGCATAGGGCAGCAATTAGGGGAACTTTTATTTCAATTGCATCCCACAGAAAGGCCAAGGTGAAATTAATAACAGATCTGACAACTAAAATAATTATACATATATACACTACCGACACACTTTATTAAAGTGTGGCCGGTACCGCAAGCCGGGAGATTTCCCGGCTTGCTAGTGGCCGCCCCTCGGCGTGCCGCGCGTCATAGACACGCGGTCACGCGTCTTCGGGAGCCTGCGCCCCCTGCACGCGCGTCCAGGGCTCCCCGAGGGAGCCCTGGTGTCCCGCGATCGCGGGACGGCGGCAGGGGGTTCCGGGGGACCCGGCGGACCCGGCAGCGGTAGGGAGAGCGCCCCGATCGGAGGGCGCTCTTCCGCTGCTTCGGCGCGCGCCCGTCACCCTCGGGCGCGCGCCAGGCTACTGCTGCGGCCAAGAACGGGCAAATGCTCGAATAAACTTGGCCACAGCAGTAAGGAGACAAAGGATGCTCCTAAAAAGATCCCACTTTAATGCACAGCAAAGCCGAAAATAGTCCACAGGTATAGTAACCCACTAGAGTAATGGTAAGGCTATAAGGGTACAATTAAGTAACCGCTCCCAACACCGTGGGAGGACAATTACCACTAAAATGCCCTAGGGCAAAAATAATAAATGATTTATTGATATTCAGAAGTCGACGCAGTAACACACACTCAAAATAACCATAAAAACAATTAAAACATAAATCACGGGTGAGGCTGAACCTTGAGAAAGCGCCAGCCCCTTATGCGCGAAACGATCGTCAGCATGACGTCACCACGTTGACGTCGTGTAGGAGGAGTCACGGGTGAGACTGTTCCTGGTAGTTTGTGTGGGGTTGTTCGAGTTGTTAACTGCCTAGCAGAGGTAGTTTATGCATATATCAGGTCCGGTTTTTGATGCACATGCCGCGGTTCATTTATATAATGTGGTATAATGTGCACTAATGATTTACTGAATCATTGATCATGTGACCTAGTACCTATATAGGTTTTGTGATATATGACAGTGGCACATTTATTTGCATTCACTACTCTGCATGCATCACTACCTACTGTCAGTGTGATATCCAACTATTGATACTGAGCAGATCAATCACAGCATGCAATGATTAGTGCAACCTCCACCATACCCTGAGACCAGAGGCTCTAGCATTCTCTATTGCCTATCATTTGTATTTACCATTGTGTCTCACACTACCACCTGGTACTGGTAAGGGGACATACACTAATATTTGGGAATTCACCTTATAATAATATCCCCTTACCCTGCCTCACCCGTGATTTATGTTTTAATTGTTTTTAAGGTTATTTTGAGTGTGTGTTACTGCGTCGACTTCTGAATATCAATAAATCATTTATTATTTTTGCCCTAGGGCATTTTAGTGGTAATTGTCCTCCCACAGTGTTGGGAGCGGTTACTTAATTGTACCCTTATAGCCTTACCATTACTCTAGTGGGTTACTATACCTGTGGACTATTTTCGGCTTTGCTGTGCATTAAAGTGGGATCTTTTTAGGAGCATCCTTTGTCTCCTTATATATGTATGTCTGTCATCCCTATCATAGAGTTGGTATTCAATATTGAGGTGAGCGGTATGTCACTAGTTGTTACAACTAAAATAATTAAGCTGGAACAGCAGCACAAACCCAACCCCTCGAAAAAGATTTATAAAACCTTGACCGCAGCCAGGAATGAGCTAAAACAAGCCCAAATGGAAGAAGTAGAAAAAGCTCTTACATGGACTTGTCAGAAATACTATGACAAGGGCAAAAAGGCTGACAGACTTTTGGCGAGCAAACTAAGAGGTATACAGAAGCGTTCCCAGATCACAGCGATAAAAAATTAATCGTGAGAAATAATCTATAACGAACAGAAAATAGCGGAGGAATTTACCGCATTTTATATTAAACTTTATAACCTCAAGGCTCAGGGTGGGAACACGGGGACACCAGCCACTGAACCTATTAGTAATTACCTGTCCGATTGCCTCCTACCAACACTGACAGAGGAGGAGAATCAAATGCTTAACGCAAAAATTACCCAAAAAGAGCTGGCGGACGCAATAAAAACATTAAAAATCTCAAAAGCCGGAGACTTCCAGTGACGTCAAGGGGAATGGCAGCTTGAAAGAGACGCTCCCGACCCCCTCTGAATGAATAGCACTAACGAAGCATATTAAATAATAAAATAATCAGGAGAAGCGGAGGAATCCCTAAGTGAACCCCCAAAGACTTTGCTCCGGTGACTAGCTGGGCTCTGAAGTGGCTGGCTCCGGAGTCCCGGAGAGCTGTGTCGGAGACCCCCTGCCCCCGGTGCGGGACTTTCCCCTCTGCAGCCCGCAAAATTCAAATCTGACGGAGAGACTCCGGAGACGAGACTCCGCGCGCCCCGAGGAGCCAAGAATAGAGGGGAATCAGCGGTGATCGGGGACGGAACCCCCGACCCCCTGTGGGGTAAGAGAAGCGCCCGCTGTGGCCGCCTGAGGCCGTGAGGAAAGGCGCGAGCGGAGACCCTCCGTTACGGGTCCAGCTCCCCCCCCCCCCAGGACGGCACACGTAAATAAAAGGTACAAACCTGACCTACTGCACCGACACACTTTATTCGAGCAAATACCCGGTATGTACCTGGCAGATACCTGGAATGCGCCGCTCCTCACCTCTGACAAGCCCCGTTGCATTTGCCTTCCCAGCCTGGGTTCATGCCTGGCTGATGGGCGGCTGATCTGTTAAATGATAATGATTAGGATTTAATAGGCTGCAATGCTTCGCGTGTCTACCAGATGGCATAAATTCATGAATTGTAATGCAGTATATATATATATGTAGTGTGCAGTATTGCAGCCAACGGGAATAAAATGCTTCAATCCCTGCCGGAAAATAACTCAATGCACTCGGGCAGAAAACAGTCACAAACCTCAATACACCCGGGTATACCCGAATTCGTGGGACTAGCCGAGCTCGAATAAAGTGTGTCGCCAGTGTAGGGCCCTGCTGGGAGTGAAGAACACCGGGAGCTGACCCACTAGTGAAGGGAGCCATAGGCCTCCGTAGCGTGGTGAGGGAGGAGGCGGCCATCTTGGGGGAGCACCACCACGTGGAAGCACCACCACCACACAAAGGTGCCTCAGAGAGAACGACCTGCAGGTCAGAAACACAGCCCTAAGGCCAGAACCCCTGGGTCCAATAACCCCATATCTACCCAGACAAGCTGTACTAGACTAAACAAACAATCCTATCCTACTGCACTAAAAAGACCCCACAGTTCCTGCGGCATCTCTACATCTAAACCCCCCCAATAAATACATACAAGCGGAGGGGAAGGTAGCCAGCATGAGCGGCAAAAATAAGAAGGCAGCTCAGCAGTCAGTGACGAGCTACTTCCCACAAAGCCAGCGGACCGCGGGGAGTTGCGAGACCTCCCAAGATGGCGGCTCAGCCGACACGCGGGAGGGCCCGAGCGGGGCGCACGAGCAGGAAATTGAAAACATAGATGTGAACAAAACATATTTAGAAAACTTCTTCACCAGAATGAGGAAGGAGTTTCGGGATGATTTGGGTAAAGCCATTAACACCCTAAGGGCGGACTTGAATCTCCAGAATGAGGAAGGAGTTTCGGGATGATTTGGGTAAAGCCATTAACACCCTAAGGGCAGACTTGAATCTCCTAACGGCCAAAACAGATGGGCTGGCAAACACAGTGGAAACACTGGAGCAGGCTCAGTCCTCCGCGGAGGACAAGATCAACCGCCTGCACTGGGAGATCAGAGGGCTCAAGGAAAGTGCCGAGGACCAGGAAAACCGCGATCGGCGGCAGAACTTGAGACTGAGGTATGTCCCAGAAACAGTGGAGACTGAACAGCTGCACACATACCTATCAGACCTCTTTATTCATCTGGTACCTGACCTAACTCCTTAAAAGCTAGAGATGGACAGAGCCCATAGGGCCCTCGGACCTAGGTCCACAGACCCCAAGAGGACCAGAGATATACTGGTCAGGTTCCATTATTACTCCACAAAGGAGAAAATACTGACGGCGAGCAGGGAGAAAGGACACATCCAGTTCCGGAATGTACATATTGAGATATACAGTGATCTCTCAAAACGTACAGTAGACCGCAGGAGAGAGCTCAGACCCCTCACACTAAAATTAAGGGACAACAAGATTAAATATCGCTGGGGATTCCCTTTTAAAATTGTGGCCCAGGCTGGAGGAAAATTCCACACCCTTTCCTACCCGGAAGAGATACCAAGATTCCTAAAGGGGCTCGGTGTCCCCCACAAGAATGGAGGTGGAATTGCCCCTGAAGATATGGACGGAGACCCAGATCACAGGCCAACAGAGAGGGGACCACGCTCCTCTCAGAGAATAGCCACCCAACGTAACCAGGCAGGTGAGGACTGAGAAATGTCACCTGGAGAGGAAAAGACTACTCCCGGCAAAATGTATATGTTTGGACGACCTATTGCCCCCCCCCCCCCCCCGTTACGAGCTTCTGAGACACATACGAGATGAGGAACGCTGGTCTGCCCCCGGCGGGGAACACATACCTACCTGTCCACAAAGAGGGCGCATGCCCCTGGAGCTACAAGGATCTACACATCCCAGCGCAGCAAAGAAGTGGAGACCCCTTTGACCTGGTGAAAGGATTTGAACGCAGAGCCTAAAGCTTATGGGAAAGAGGGGACCCGACTGTATCCGGAAAGCCCTGGAGCTGTTTGCTGGATGGCTCCGAAAATGGCTCCAAATACAACACTTAAACTAGTGTCCCTAAATGTTAGGGGACTTAACTCAGCAATCAAAAGAAAGCTCGCCTTACAAGAATTAAAAAAAACAAAAGGAGATGTGCTATTCTTACAAGAAACGCACTTTAATACGATATCGCCCCCTAACACCTTTCAGAGATACTACCCCAGGCATATTATGCATCCTGCTCCACTAAAAAAAAAGGGGTAGCCATCTTATTTAGACAAAATGTCAAATTCACACTTCAAAAACAGACCGTAGACCCAGAAGGTAGATTCCTCATTCTGCAAGGCACACTATCAGATGTGGAGATTACCCTTGTTAATATATACGCCCCAAATGAGGGTCAAGCTGACTTTTTGAGAGATCTATGTGACAAGCTAGCCCCCCAACCTAGAACTACGCTATTGATAGCAGGAGATTTTAATATGGTTGTAGCACCTGATCAAGATAGGACAAGCCCACTGGGTACTCCCCACCCACGCATTACGACCACAAATGCCAAAAGGTTTCAGAACATACTGAAAGAGTTTTCGCTGATAGATATTTGGCGGGCGCAGCATCAGGGCCAGAGGGACTATTCGTATTTTTCTCCCCCGCACCAGACCTATTCAAGGATTGATTATTTTCTGGGTACTAAAGATATCTTTCAGGCAACCTCCCAGTCGGACATAGGTTCTATAACATGGTCGGACCACGCTCTGGTCTCGCTGACGCTCTCCCTCCCCTTCTATAAATATAATCAATATAATTGGAAACTAAACGATTCTGTTAAACCAAATAGATGTAGAGATAGAGATTAAGCAAAAGCTCAGAGAATATTTTGCGCTGAACAAGGGCTCTGTAAAGTCATCAGTGATGCTATGGGAGGCCCATACGGCCACGATTCGAGGGAATATAATTTCCATATAAGAAAAAGCAAAAACAGAAATTGTACGACGAATTAGCGGAGAAAGTTAAACTCCTAGAACATAAACATAAAGCTAATCCCTCAAAACAACTACGCAAAGTACTGGACAAGGCTAGATCTGATTTCAGGCAGATACAAATAGATGAAGTGGAGAGGGCGCTGAGGTGGACGAAGCAGAAATATTATGACAAAGGAAATAAGGCCGACCGGTTATTAGCATCTAAATTAAGAGGTCTGAGAACCAAATCCCAAATATCCGTCATACAAACAAAGACGGGCATCAAAACATATTGCGAAAAACAGATAGCGGCCACATTCTCAGACTTCTACTCCAAACTATATAATTTGAACTTCCCCCAAAACAGCTCCTCAAATGCAGAAGCTATTACTAAGTACCTAGCGTCATGTAACCTTCCAAGCCTTTCAGAAGCTGACTTACTAGAGCTAAATAAAGAAATCGCGCAGGATGATTTACTAGAAGCCATCTCACAACCAAAACCTAGTAAAACGCCAGGCCCGGATGGGTTTTCCAATCAATAATATAAAAAATTTATATTGATCTTGGCACCACATCTCCTGGATATGTTTAATGAGTTTCTGGAGGGAACGGCTATCCCCGCTTCTATGTCTAGAGCGAATTTGGCACTCATACCAAAGGAAGGGAGAGACCCACTACAGTGTGGTAATTATCGCCCCATTGCCCTCCTTAATTCGGACCTAAAACTTTATAGCAAAATCCTAGCTAACAGACTAACTCCCATTCTCCCAGGCCTGATCCACAAGGACCAAGTCGTATTTATTTCAGGCAGACAAGCCTCAGATAATACGAGAAAAATTATAAACATAATCGACCATGTACATCTCTCATCCACGAAAGCCATCCTGTTACGTTTAGATGCGGAAAAGGCGTTTGACAGGATCAGATGGGAATTTTTAGACCAAACATTAATTAAATTCGGATTTAAGGGCCCATATCTTGAGGGGGTTAGAGCCCTCTATAAAACTCCCACGGCTGTAGTGAAACTCCCAGGAGGAAACTCGAACCCTATAAACATTAGGAATGGTACTAGACAGGGATGTCCCTTGTCTCCACTTCTGTTTGCCCTCTCTATAGAACCCTTGGCAACAACAATCAGAAAGGACAACAATATAAGTGGCATTACAATTGGAGATACGGATTACAAGATATCCCTTTTTGCTGACGACATTATCCTAACTCTAGCCAACCCCTTGACTTCACTCCCGAATTTACATTCACAATTAGATACATTTAGCAAAATCTCAGGGTATAAAATCAATATGGATAAGTCGGAAGCATTAAATGTATCTCTACCTAATCCCGAGGCCAAACTGCTACAATTAAATTTTAATTATAAGTGGAGTTCCACGAAAATCAAATACTTGGGAATCCAAATAACACGGGAGTACAAATCACTATATCAATATAACTATCCGCCCCTATTTGAGAGGCTAAAAAAAGACTTACAGAGCTGGAATGAATACCAGATATCTTGGTTAGGCAGAATAGCTACGGTCAAAATGAATATCCTGCCAAGACTTCTGTATTACTTCCAGACTCTCCAATTGATATCCCAATGTCGGAATTAAAGAATATACAAAACAGAATTTTTCAATTCATTTGGCAAAACAAAAGACCAAGAGTAGCTAGAACCATAATGTTAGCACCAAAAGAATGTGGAGGCTTGGCAGTCCCAGATATCATTAAATATTATTTGGCGGCCCAACTGAAACAAGTGATAATGTGGAACAATGACCCAACTACAAGCTGTTGGACAGGGATAGAGTTTTCCTACGCGAGACCCCTCTCACTCCCGGCCACCCTGTGGACTGTGTGGGGTAGAGAGATCCTCTCGGAAACATTAAAACTGGGAGCAATGAAATGTACATGGAGAGTATGGACCAAAAATAAAGACAAATATGGCTTGACGGCTCACCCCTCCCTATTAACACCCATATTCGATAACCCAGAATTTCCCCCCGGCGGGTTCCCACAGAGACTCAGTAAATTTAAACAGCTGAAGATGATGATAGCAGAGGATTTCTCTGGGCAAGATAGGCTCTTGCTGACCCAAGAACTGGAAAAATAATATCAAACGCCAAACCTCCCAATATTTGGCTTTTTACAAATCAGGCACTACCTGCAAACAGTATCCAAAGATAAGGCTTTCCAGCAGCTAACAAATTTTGAACGACTGTGCAGGAAAGGGTACTATGCTAAAGGATTGGTCTGGGAAATATATCTGGGCCTGGCGCGATCAACAGGCTGTTCCCAACACAGGTATATGTCCAAATGGGCGGAGGATTTAAATATAGAGATTGATAGAGAAGACAGGGAGGATATCTGGGAGGCAGCATCCAAAACATCGATTTGTACTACCATTAAAGAGAACATCTATAAAATTATATTTTACTGGTACCTAACCCCGAATAGGTTGAGCCAGATCTTCCCTGGGACCCCAGATTTGTGTTTGAGGGGATGCTGGCAAAGAGGAGACATAGCTCATATCTGGTGGAACTGCCCCAAGACTCAGGTGTTCTGGGTCATGATTCAAACACTAATACGAGAGTACCTGGGGGTAGAGATTGAGGTGGACCCGCAGCACCTCCCCCCCCCCCTTATCTCCCTTCTTTTTTCTCTCCTCTCTCTTTCTCTGCTCTCCACCTTTTCTTTTCTCTACTATACTACTAAAAACAGGACACACGGAAGCGGCAGCTTCCTAGTTAGAACCATAACAGCAGAAACGTACGAGCATTCAGACATACAAACACCTATCTGAATAAAGAAAACGGAATACGGATGTTTTTATTAATATATGCAAATATCAATGTTTATCCAATCTATGTACAACAAAGTTTACTATCTGTTGTGTACCCTGATAAAACAATTAAAAAATTGAAACAAAAAAAAATATCTCAAAAGCCCCTGGCCCCGACGGCTTCTCCAATGTTTATTACAAAAGATTCTCCCCGATCCTAACTAAACACCTACTCAGCTTATTCAATTCATTCATGGAGGGCAGCCCAATACCCCCATCAATGACCCAGGCCAATCTCGCCATCATCCACAAAGAGGGTAGGGACCCACTGCTATGTGGGAGCTACCGACTAATCTCCCTACTAAATAACGATCTTAAGCTATACAGCAAAATCCTGGCAAATAGACTGAATCCCATACTACCGAGATTAATTCACAACGACCAGGTGGGGTTTGTATCTGGCAGACAAGCCTCAGACAACACCCGCAAAATTATAAATATAGTTGATCATGCCCACCTCACAGCTACCAAAGCGGTTCTGTTAAGCCTGGACGCAGAGAAGACGTTCGATAGAATTGATTGGCCATTTCTTGACAAAACAATGCAGAAATTCAGCTTAAAAGATGCGTATCTAGCGGGAGTCCGAGCGCTGTACTGCTGCCCGTCTGCAGTGGTGAAACTCCCGGGGGGTACAGCAAAAAAATTTGAAATGAAAAATGGAACGAGACAGGGATGCCTTTTGTCCCCTCTCCTCTTCGCCCTAACAATCGAACCACTAGGGTCTAAACTACGAGACAATATAAATATTCAGGGGGTACCAATTGGCGGAATAAACTATAAAGTCTCATTGTTCGCAGACGATATCATATTAACATTAACGCAGCCCCAGATCTCCCTTCCCAACTTACACAAAGAATTAAAGGAATTTGGCAAAATATCAGGATACAAAATTAACAGTGATAAGTCAGAAGCCCTCAACTTAAATCTATCAGAACCAGAGATGCGGACATTGAAATCAAACTTTAATTATAAGTGGAGCCCTATATACATCAAATACCTGGGAGTACATGTATCGAGGCACTATTGCTCCCTATACCAAAATAATTATCCCAACCTATTTAGGAAAATTAAAAAAGATCTGGATAAATGGGAAAAATACCAGATCTCATGGATCGGGAGAATGATCTCAGTTAAAATGAATATACTCCCCCGATTATTATATTATTTCCAGACGCTCCCGATCCATGTCCCTGGTTCTGAATTAAAAACTATCCAAAATAAAATCCTCCAATTTATTTGGAACGGAAGGAGACCCCGGGTAGCTAGGTCGGTTCTTATGGCGTCTAGGACAAAAGGAGGACTGGGGGTCCCAGACATTAATAGATATTACCAAGCTGCCCAATTAAAACAGGCGGTAATGTGGAACTCGGACCCAGACAAGCTATGTTGGCTAGCAATTGAATCTCATTACTCCAGAACGCCTTCTCTACCAGCTTTTCCCTGGAGCGGTGACAGGGGAAATGACATGGCGCCCAAATTCGGGCTGGGGGCAATGAAACATACTTGGGACATATGGGCAAAAACTAAAACTAAATTCTTACTCTCGTCCCCTTGCTCTCAGCTCATTCCAATATTTGACAACCCTAAATTCCCACCAGGGTGTGAAACCCGACAATTCGACCTATTTAAAACAATGGGGATCAGAGCGATCGCGGACCTGCTGAGCGATGGACAGTTCCTGAGTCTCCAAGAATTGCGAACCAAATTAAAATTACCCCACCTGGATACATTTAAATTTCTCCAAATTCGACACTTTCTACAAAAAAATGTCCCCATCATTGAAATTCCCCCCTCTCACAAAATTTGAGAAACTCTGTCGCGAAGGAGTACATCAAAAAGGTCTAATAACACAAATATATGCCGGCATGGAGAATCCGGTGAACTCTACCGCTCACGACTATATGCTTAAATGGGAAGCGGAATTGGACATAGTTATTGACAGAGAGGACTGGGAGGAAATATGAGACGCAGCCTCAGGAACTTCCATCTGTACCACGGTGAAGGAAAACATCTATAAAATAATGTATCATTGGTATCTTACCCCAGTGAGGTTAAAACAAATCTACCCTCTGGCCTCAGATCTATGCTGGAGAGGCTGTGGACATAGAGGGGACATGGCCCATATCTGGTGGTCATGTCCAGAAATTCAGAAATACTGGCTTACGGTACAAGATTTGATAAAAGAGGTCACAGGCCTCACAATTCCTATAGATCCACTGACCTTCCTACTGGGCAGGCCGATAGAGGACATCGATCGCCCAGTATGGAAATTAATCTCCTTTATTCTAACAGCAGCAAGGTGTTCAGTCGCATACTCTTGGAAGAAGATAGCGCCCCCCACCAAACAGCTAGTGAAAAAAAGAGTTAACGATGTTATGAGTTTGGAAAAACTCACGGCCTTCTTGAACTGCTCAACTGAAGGTTTCTATAAAATCTGGGAACCCTGGTTAACCCATTAATCCGAACCAAATCAGGATACAACCCCAGACAGATCTGAACCACAGTAGAGCCGTGAAGGATGGATGCCGGGACCCGGCCGGACGAGGGTGGAATGACTCCCTCTCTCCCCCCCTCCTCTCTTTCTTTTTCCACACCCCAGAGACCATGACGTGGCCTTAGGAGATCTTTCCTTTCTTTCTCTCTCCCCCCACATGAACAAGGAAAATACAACTGTATTAGGCCAACACTGATAATGTAAAACCAATGTCTGTAAAGATGATTATGCCTAATAAAAAGGTTTGGGGATTTTTTTTTTTTAAATGGTACGAGACAAGGGTACCCATTATCTCCTCCTCTCTTCGCTCTAACGATTGAGCCATTGGCTGCTAAAATAAGAGCAAATAGTAATATACATTGTATATAGTGATTGGGAAAACAAATGATAAAATCTCATTATTCGCAGACGATATTATTCTGACTTTAGCAAGCCCTCAGACTTCTTTACTCAACCTCCAAAAGGCGCTACCAGACTTTGGAAAAATCTCTGGATATAAAATGAACAGCGACAAGTCACAGTCTTTTAATCTGAATCTTTCGGATCCAGAGATAAAATTACCAAAACTGAATTTCAGCTACAGATGGAGTTCCTCACATATTAAATATCTGGGAGTAAATGTGTCTAGGAACTACCACTCCCTATATCAAGGCAACTATCCACCATTGTTTGATAAGATTAAAAGGGATCTGGCAAAGTGGGAAGGATATCAGGTGTCATGGATTGGGAGAATAGTATCAGTCAAGATGAATATACTCCCTAGGTTATTATATCATTTCCAGACTCTCCCAGTCCGGATACCGGGATCCGAACTGAAAAATTTCCCAAATAGAATATTTAATTTTATTTGGCAAGGTAAAAGGCCTAGAACAGCTAGATCGGTGATGATGGCTTTAAAGACAAGAGGAGGTTTGGGTGTCCCAGATATCTCGAAATACTACCAAGCTGCCCAACTAAGGCAGGTGGTGATGTGGAACGCTGATCCAACACAATATTGTTGGTTAGCCATAGAATCCCAATATGCTAGAACGTCTTCTCTGCCAGTGTCCCTATGGGCACTGGCTAAGGAGGTGTACGCCAAAATGTTTGAGCTAGATCCGACGAGATTTACCTGGGAGAGTTGGAGCAAGTCTAAGGGCAAATTTAATCTTGTGTCTCCCGTTTCGCAACTCACTCCGCTTTTTAACAATCCCAATTTCCCCCCAGGCTGTGATTATAAACAATTCGACCAAATTAAAGCTAAACATATTAGAGTAGTTGCCGACCTAGTGCATAAAGGAAAACTTTCTAGTTTCCAAGAGTTCCTAACTAGGTATGAGGCACCAGACCTTAGTATGTTTAAATATCTACAGATCAGAATTTTTTTCCAAAAATGTCCCCAAAATTAGAATTTACTCCCTTCACAAGTTTTGAAGCACTATGTAGGAGAGGTAAGTGGTGTTTATGGTACATCACCATAGATGGCTCATTAGTATACTGATAATTCCATATACCATAATGGATCCAGGTTCAGGGACATAGAGTATAATCCACCTTGAGAAAGTCCTTTACGGACGAAACGCGTAGGTGCGCTCCTACCATTGTTCTGTTTTGCACTGACCATTAAAGTACTCTTTTAATACTCATCCCTGCTTGGAGTTACCCTCATTTTGGCGATCCACTAGCTGGTATGCTGCCAAGAAACGCTGCTGTGCTCCTCTACATCTCAGGAAGAAGGGGGTAGGATGGTCCGTGGTTCACAGCAACTTCAGCAGCCAACGCATGGATGTCTAAAAAAACTTTATTGATCGCTAGCAGCAAACATCAGGCAACCACTCTAACATGTTTCGTCCAGGCTATGGACTTTTGAAAAAGTCCATAGCCTGGACGAAACATGTTAGAGTTGTTGCCTGATGTTTGCTGCTAGCGATCAATAAAGTTTTTTTAGACATCCATGCGTTGGCTGCTGAAGTTGCTGTGAACCACGGACCATCCTACCCCCTTCTTCCTGTGTCATCATTTCCGGAGGAGCACGCTGACGCCAGCTACACCAGAGGAGGAAGCCGCTGCAGAATTCCCTGCACCAACAGGGACGGCTTTTTCGTGAGTACTCCTAACCTCCACGCGGTATTTCAGGGAGATTATTGAGACGGTTAGTGCCGGGCTGTGATTTACTTGGGGGCGCCCCTTAGGGAGGTGTCCCCCTGTACCTCTATCCGGCTTACTATTACCCAACTCCCTATTTTCAATACCGGAGGCTTATTGTTTCATTAATCATTGCTGGGTCTCTCTTCAATCAAGTTGCCATAAAGTGTGTGCACTACCTGTTAGCAGCCTCGGTATACTGGGTAATTCCATATTCTCCTCTACATCTCTGCTGCCTATGTAGGAGAGGTAGTTATCAAAAAGGTTTGATAACTAGAATAAAAGCCAGTTTGGAGGCCTTGGTCAATTCACATGATCATGACTGCATGCTCAAATGGGCAGCGGATTTGAAAATAGAAATTGACAGGGATAATTGGGAGGATATATGGGAGTTTGCTGCAAAAACTTCCATATGCACAGCAACTAAAGAAAATATATATAAAATTTTATTCATTGGTACCTCACGCCATGGCGGCTGAAGCAAATCTACCCTGTGGTGTCTCATCTGTGCTGGAGGGGTTGTGGGCAGAGAAGCGATATGGTCCACATTTGGTGAACGTGTCCGGCAATAGAAATATTGGATCGTTATCCAATCTATTAAAAAAAGAAATAACGGATGTGTCCATTTCTATGGACCCACTGACTATTTTGTTGGCTAAACCAGTTGAAGATATTGGCTGCCCGCCTTCTTGCGCCCTACCTGATCCCTCCTGAGCCTGCCTGCGCCCCCACTGTGAAGAGAGGGTCTGATCAGAGCTGTGGTCTGAATAAGAGCTTTCTGAGTAGGAGCTATCTTCATGTCATGTGTTTCAGCCTGCGTTCCATCTGGATCCAAGATGGCCGCCTCCCGTTTCAGTTAAAGACACAGCTTCCCTAAAAAAAAAAACCACAGCCAGATCCTAAGTTGTCTATGACAATACTGAATGTTGATGATCCATTAAAAATGTGCTAAAGGGATGGGTTTCCGATGATGTCATCAGGAATGGGGGTGTAGGAGGGGAACCACAGACTTAGAAATCGCCAGCTCATATACAGTGCATAAAATATATTTATATATATACCCTTATACACCATTTTAATAAAAAATATCACAAAATTCTTCCAAGTCCCTCGGAAAGAGTGAAAGATGCGCAAGTTCATTTTCAGAGCTCCTAGACCTTCCTATAAGAAGTTAGCCAGAAAGTAGCTTCGAAAAACGCTTAGGTTAAGTTTCAGAGTTGCTTCTAATGTACCGAAGCTGGACTTAGACATAATTTCACTCTCATAACATTATGGCTGGTTGGAGACAGTCCGAACCACAAATACCGGGTCCATGGTTCTGGGCATATACTGGGGGGACGAGGACGACTCCCATTAACCCCTGACTATACCGGGGATATGCGTATCACAATGCCTTACTGGTCTGTGCTGAAGTCGGAACCACAGACTTAGAAATCGCCAGCTCATATACAGTGCATAAAATATATTTATATATATACCCTTATACACCATTTTAATAAAAAATATCACAAAATTCTTCCAAGTCCCTCGGAAAGAGTGAAAGATGCGCAAGTTCATTTTCAGAGCTCCTAGACCTTCCTATAAGAAGTTAGCCAAAAAGTAGCGTCGAAAAACGCTTAGGTTAAGTTTCAGAGTTGCTTCTAATGTACCGAAGCTAGACTTAGACATAATTTCACTCTCACAACATTATGGCTGGTTGGAGACAGTCCGAACCACAAATACCGGGTCCATGGTTCTGGGCATATACTGGGGGGACGAGGACGACTCCCATTAACCCCTGACTATACCTTTGATATGCGTATCACAATGCCTTACTGGTCTGTGCTGAAGCAAGGCATTCTGGCAGCCAAGTGGCTTGACCTTTATTAGTGAGCCTGGTTACCCCCTCTCGGAACCACAGACTTAGAAATCGCCAGCTCATATACAGTGCATAAAATATATTTATATATGTACCCTTATACACCATTTTAATAAAAAATATCACAAAATTCTTCCAAGTCCCTCGGAAAGAGTGAAAGATGCGCAAGTTCATTTTCAGAGCTCCTATAGGAAGGTCTAGGAGCTCTGAAAATGAACTTGCGCATCTTTCACTCTTTCCGAGGGACTTGGAAGAATTTATGTGATATTTTTTATTAAAATGGTGTATAAGGGTACTATATAAATATATTTTATGCACTGTATATGAGCTGGCGATTTCTACGTCTGTGGTTCCGAGAGGGGGTAACCAGGCTCACTAATAAAGGTCAAGCCACTTGGCTGCCAGAATGCCCTGCTTCAGCACAGACCAGTAAGGCATTGTGATACGCGTATCCCCGGTATAGTCAGGGGTTAATGGGAGTCGTCCTCGTCCCCCCAGTATATGCCCAGAACCATGGACCCGGTATTTGTGGTTCGGACTGTCTCCAACCAGCCATAATGTTGTGAGAGTGAAATTATGTCTAAGTCCAGCTTCGGTACATTAGAAGCAACTCTGAAACTTAACCTACGCGTTTTTCGAAGCTACTTTCTGGCTAACTTCTTATAGGAAGGTCTAGGAGCTCTGAAAATGAACTTGCGCATCTTTCACTCTTTCCGAGGGACTTGGAAGAATTTTGTGATATTTTTTATTAAAATGGTGTATAAGGGTACATATATAAATATATTTTATGCACTGTATATGAGCTGGCGATTTCTAAGTCTGTGGTTCCGAGAGGGGGTAACCAGGCTCACTAATAAAGGTCAAGCCACTTGGCTGCCAGAATGCCCTGCTTCAGCACAGACCAGTAAGGCATTGTGATACGCATATCCCCGGTATAGTCAGGGGTTAATGGGAGTCGTCCTCGTCCCCCCAGTATATGCCCAGAACCATGGACCCGGTATTTGTGGTTCGGACTGTCTCCAACCAGCCATAATGTTGTGAGAGTGAAATTATGTCTAAGTCCAGCTTCGGTACATTAGAAGCAACTCTGAAACTTAACCTACGCGTTTTTCAAAGCTACTTTCTGGCTAACTTCTTATAGGAAGGTCTAGGAGCTCTGAAAATGAACTTGCGCATCTTTCACTCTTTCCGAGGGACTTGGAAGAATTTATGTGATATTTTTTATTAAAATGGTGTATAAGGGTACTATATAAATATATTTTATGCACTGTATATGAGCTGGCGATTTCTACGTCTGTGGTTCCGAGAGGGGGTAACCAGGCTCACTAATAAAGGTCAAGCCACTTGGCTGCCAGAATGCCCTGCTTCAGCACAGACCAGTAAGGCATTGTGATACGCGTATCCCCGGTATAGTCAGGGGTTAATGGGAGTCGTCCTCGTCCCCCCAGTATATGCCCAGAACCATGGACCCGGTATTTGTGGTTCGGACTGTCTCCAACCAGCCATAATGTTGTGAGAGTGAAATTATGTCTAAGTCCAGCTTCGGTACATTAGAAGCAACTCTGAAACTTAACCTACGCGTTTTTCGAAGCTACTTTCTGGCTAACTTCTTATAGGAAGGTCTAGGAGCTCTGAAAATGAACTTGCGCATCTTTCACTCTTTCCGAGGGACTTGGAAGAATTTTGTGATATTTTTTATTAAAATGGTGTATAAGGGTATATATATAAATATATTTTATGCACTGTATATGAGCTGGCGATTTCTAAGTCTGTGGTTCCGAGAGGGGGTAACCAGGCTCACTAATAAAGGTCAAGCCACTTGGCTGCCAGAATGCCCTGCTTCAGCACAGACCAGTAAGGCATTGTGATACGCATATCCCCGGTATAGTCAGGGGTTAATGGGAGTCGTCCTCGTCCCCCCAGTATATGCCCAGAACCATGGACCCGGTATTTGTGGTTCGGACTGTCTCCAACCAGCCATAATGTTATGAGAGTGAAATTATGTCTAAGTCCAGCTTCGGTACATTAGAAGCAACTCTGAAACTTAACCTAAGCGTTTTTCGAAGCTACTTTCTGGCTAACTTCTTATAGGAAGGTCTAGGAGCTCTGAAAATGAACTTGCGCATCTTTCACTCTTTCCGAGGGACTTGGAAGAATTTTGTGATATTTTTTATTAAAATGGTGTATAAGGGTACATATATAAATATATTTTATGCACTGTATATGAGCTGGCGATTTCTAAGTCTGTGGTTCCGAGAGGGGGTAACCAGGCTCACTAATAAAGGTCAAGCCACTTGGCTGCCAGAATGCCCTGCTTCAGCACAGACCAGTAAGGCATTGTGATACGCATATCCCCGGTATAGTCAGGGGTTAATGGGAGTCGTCCTCGTCCCCCCAGTATATGCCCAGAACCATGGACCCGGTATTTGTGGTTCGGACTGTCTCCAACCAGCCATAATGTTGTGAGAGTGAAATTATGTCTAAGTCCAGCTTCGGTACATTAGAAGCAACTCTGAAACTTAACCTACGCGTTTTTCGAAGCTACTTTCTGGCTAACTTCTTATAGGAAGGTCTAGGAGCTCTGAAAATGAACTTGCGCATCTTTCACTCTTTCCGAGGGACTTGGAAGAATTTATGTGATATTTTTTATTAAAATGGTGTATAAGGGTACATATAAATATATTTTATGCACTGTATATGAGCTGGCGATTTCTACGTCTGTGGTTCCGAGAGGGGGTAACCAGGCTCACTAATAAAGGTCAAGCCACTTGGCTGCCAGAATGCCCTGCTTCAGCACAGACCAGTAAGGCATTGTGATACGCGTATCCCCGGTATAGTCAGGGGTTAATGGGAGTCGTCCTCGTCCCCCCAGTATATGCCCAGAACCATGGACCCGGTATTTGTGGTTCGGACTGTCTCCAACCAGCCATAATGTTGTGAGAGTGAAATTATGTCTAAGTCCAGCTTCGTTACATTAGAAGCAACTCTGAAACTTAACCTAAGCGTTTTTCGAAGCTACTTTTTGGCTAACTTCTTATAGGAAGGTCTAGGAGCTCTGAAAATGAACGTGCGCATCTTTCACTTGTTCCGAGGGACTTAGAAGAATTTTGTCATATTTTTTATTAAAATGGTGTATAAGGGTACATATATAAATATATTTTATGCACTGTATATGAGCTGGCGATTTCTAAGTCTGTGGTTCCGAGAGGGGGTAACCAGGCTCACTAATAAAGGTCAAGCCACTTGACTGCCAGAATGCCCTGCTTCAGCACAGACCAGTAAGGCATTGTGATACGCATATCCCCGGTATAGTCAGGGGTTTATGTGAGTCGTCCTCGTCCCCCCAGTATATGCCCAGAACCATGGACCCGGTATTTGTGGTTCGGACTGTCTCCAACCAGCCATAATGTTGTGAGAGTGAAATTATGTCTAAGTCCAGCTTCGGTACATTAGAAGCAACTCTGAAACTTAACCTAAGCGTTTTTCGAAGCTACTTTCTGGCTAACTTCTTATAGGAAGGTCTAGGAGCTCTGAAAATGAACTTGCGCATCTTTCACTCTTTCCGAGGGACTTGGAAGAATTTTGTGATATTTTTTATTAAAATGGTGTATAAGGGTACATATATAAATATATTTTATGCACTGTATATGAGCTGGCGATTTCTAAGTCTGTGGTTCCGAGAGGGGGTAACCAGGCTCACTAATAAAGGTCAAGCCACTTGGCTGCCAGAATGCCCTGCTTCAGCACAGACCAGTAAGGCATTGTGATACGCATATCCCCGGTATAGTCAGGGGTTAATGGGAGTCGTCCTCGTCCCCCCAGTATATGCCCAGAACCATGGACCCGGTATTTGTGGTTCGGACTGTCTCCAACCAGCCATAATGTTATGAGAGTGAAATTATGTCTAAGTCCAGCTTCGGTACATTAGAAGCAACTCTGAAACTTAACCTAAGCGTTTTTCGAAGCTACTTTCTGGCTAACTTCTTATAGGAAGGTCTAGGAGCTCTGAAAATGAACTTGCGCATCTTTCATTCTTTCCGAGGGACTTGGAAGAATTTTGTGATATTTTTTATTAAAATGGTGTATAAGGGTACATATATAAATATATTTTATGCACTGTATATGAGCTGGCGATTTCTAAGTCTGTGGTTCCGAGAGGGGGTAACCAGGCTCACTAATAAAGGTCAAGCCACTTGGCTGCCAGAATGCCCTGCTTCAGCACAGACCAGTAAGGCATTGTGATACGCATATCCCCGGTATAGTCAGGGGTTAATGGGAGTCGTCCTCGTCCCCCCAGTATATGCCCAGAACCATGGACCCGGTATTTGTGGTTCGGACTGTCTCCAACCAGCCATAATGTTGTGAGAGTGAAATTATGTCTAAGTCCAGCTTCGGTACATTAGAAGCAACTCTGAAACTTAACCTACGCGTTTTTCGAAGCTACTTTCTGGCTAACTTCTTATAGGAAGGTCTAGGAGCTCTGAAAATGAACTTGCGCATCTTTCACTCTTTCCGAGGGACTTGGAAGAATTTATGTGATATTTTTTATTAAAATGGTGTATAAGGGTACTATATAAATATATTTTATGCACTGTATATGAGCTGGCGATTTCTACGTCTGTGGTTCCGAGAGGGGGTAACCAGGCTCACTAATAAAGGTCAAGCCACTTGGCTGCCAGAATGCCCTGCTTCAGCACAGACCAGTAAGGCATTGTGATACGCGTATCCCCGGTATAGTCAGGGGTTAATGGGAGTCGTCCTCGTCCCCCCAGTATATGCCCAGAACCATGGACCCGGTATTTGTGGTTCGGACTGTCTCCAACCAGCCATAATGTTGTGAGAGTGAAATTATGTCTAAGTCCAGCTTCGTTACATTAGAAGCAACTCTGAAACTTAACCTAAGCGTTTTTCGAAGCTACTTTTTGGCTAACTTCTTATAGGAAGGTCTAGGAGCTCTGAAAATGAACTTGCGCATCTTTCACTCTTTCCGAGGGACTTGGAAGAATTTTGTGATATTTTTTATTAAAATGGTGTATAAGGGTACATATATAAATATATTTTATGCACTGTATATGAGCTGGCGATTTCTAAGTCTGTGGTTCCGAGAGGGGGTAACCAGGCTCACTAATAAAGGTCAAGCCACTTGGCTGCCAGAATGCCCTGCTTCAGCACAGACCAGTAAGGCATTGTGATACGCATATCCCCGGTATAGTCAGGGGTTAATGGGAATCGTCCTCGTCCCCCCAGTATATGCCCAGAACCATGGACCCGGTATTTGTGGTTCGGACTGTCTCCAACCAGCCATAATGTTGTGAGAGTGAAATTATGTCTAAGTCCAGCTTCGGTACATTAGAAGCAACTCTGAAACTTAACCTACGCGTTTTTCGAAGCTACTTTCTGGCTAACTTCTTATAGGAAGGTCTAGGAGCTCTGAAAATGAACTTGCGCATCTTTCACTCTTTCCGAGGGACTTGGAAGAATTTATGTGATATTTTTTATTAAAATGGTGTATAAGGGTACTATATAAATATATTTTATGCACTCTATATGAGCTGGCGATTTCTACGTCTGTGGTTCCGAGAGGGGTAACCAGGCTCACTAATAAAGGTCAAGCCACTTGGCTGCCAGAATGCCCTGCTTCAGCACAGACCAGTAAGGCATTGTGATACGTATATCCCCGGTATAGTCAGGGGTTAATGGGAGTCGTCCTCGTCCCCCCAGTATATGCCCAGAACCATGGACCCGGTATTTGTGGTTCGGACTGTCTCCAACCAGCCATAATGTTGTGAGAGTGAAATTATGTCTAAGTCTAGCTTCGGTACATTAGAAGCAACTCTGAAACTTAACCTAAGCGTTTTTCGACGCTACTTTTTGGCTAACTTCTTATAGGAAGGTCTAGGAGCTCTGAAAATGAACTTGCGCATCTTTCACTCTTTCCGAGGGACTTGGAAGAATTTTGTGATATTTTTTATTAAAATGGTGTATAAGGGTATATATATAAATATATTTTATGCACTGTATATGAGCTGGCGATTTCTAAGTCTGTGGTTCCGAGAGGGGGTAACCAGGCTCACTAATAAAGGTCAAGCCACTTGGCTGCCAGAATGCCCTGCTTCAGCACAGACCAGTAAGGCATTGTGATACGCATATCCCCGGTATAGTCAGGGGTTAATGGGAGTCGTCCTCGTCCCCCCAGTATATGCCCAGAACCATGGACCCGGTATTTGTGGTTCGGACTGTCTCCAACCAGCCATAATGTTATGAGAGTGAAATTATGTCTAAGTCCAGCTTCGGTACATTAGAAGCAACTCTGAAACTTAACCTAAGCGTTTTTCGAAGCTACTTTCTGGCTAACTTCTTATAGGAAGGTCTAGGAGCTCTGAAAATGAACTTGCGCATCTTTCACTCTTTCCGAGGGACTTGGAAGAATTTTGTGATATTTTTTATTAAAATGGTGTATAAGGGTACATATATAAATATATTTTATGCACTGTATATGAGCTGGCGATTTCTAAGTCTGTGGTTCCGAGAGGGGGTAACCAGGCTCACTAATAAAGGTCAAGCCACTTGGCTGCCAGAATGCCCTGCTTCAGCACAGACCAGAAAGGCATTGTGATAAGCGTATCTCCGGTATAGTCAGGGGTTAATGGGAGTCCCCCCCGTCCCCCCAGTATACGCCAAGAACCATGGACCCGGTACTTGTGGTTCGGACTGTCTCCAACCAGCCATAATGTTGTGAGAGTGAAATTATGTCTAAGTCCAGCTTTGGTACACTAGAAGCAACTCTGAAACTTAACCTACGCGTTTTTCGAAGCTACTTTCTGTCTAACTTCTTATAGGAAGGTCTAGGAGCTCTGAAAATGAACTTGCGCATCTTTCACTCTTTCCGAGGGACTTGGAAGAATTTATGTGATATTTTTTATTAAAATGGTGTATAAGGGTACTATATAAATATATTTTATGCACTGTATATGAGCTGGCGATTTCTACGTCTGTGGTTCCGAGAGGGGGTAACCAGGCTCACTAATAAAGGTCAAGCCACTTGGCTGCCAGAATGCCCTGCTTCAGCACAGACCAGTAAGGCATTGTGATACGCGTATCCCCGGTATAGTCAGGGGTTAATGGGAGTCGTCCTCGTCCCCCCAGTATATGCCCAGAACCATGGACCCGGTATTTGTGGTTCGGACTGTCTCCAACCAGCCATAATGTTGTGAGAGTGAAATTATGTCTAAGTCCAGCTTCGTTACATTAGAAGCAACTCTGAAACTTAACCTAAGCGTTTTTCGAAGCTACTTTTTGGCTAACTTCTTATAGGAAGGTCTAGGAGCTCTGAAAATGAACGTGCGCATCTTTCACTTGTTCCGAGGGACTTAGAAGAATTTTGTGATATTTTTTATTAAAATGGTGTATAAGGGTACATATATAAATATATTTTATGCACTGTATATGAGCTGGCGATTTCTAAGTCTGTGGTTCCGAGAGGGGGTAACCAGGCTCACTAATAAAGGTCAAGCCACTTGGCTGCCAGAATGCCCTGCTTCAGCACAGACCAGTAAGGCATTGTGATACGCATATCCTCGGTATAGTCAGGGGTTTATGTGAGTCGTCCTCGTCCCCCCAGTATATGCCCAGATTCATGGACCCGGTATTTGTGGTTCGGACTGTCTCCAACCAGCCATAATGTTGTGAGAGTGAAATTATGTCTAAGTCCAGCTTCGGTACATTAGAAGCAACTCTGAAACTTAACCTAAGCGTTTTTCGAAGCTACTTTCTGGCTAACTTCTTATAGGAAGGTCTAGGAGCTCTGAAAATGAACGTGCGCATCTTTCACTCTTCCCGAGGGACTTAGAAGAATTTTGTGATATTTTTTATTAAAATGGTGTATAAGGGTACATATATAAATATATTTTATGCACTGTATATGAGCTGGCGATTTCTAAGTCTGTGGTTCCGAGAGGGGGTAACCAGGCTCACTAATAAAGGTCAAGCCACTTGGCTGCCAGAATGCCCTGCTTCAGCACAGACCAGAAAGGCATTGTGATACGCGTATCCCCGGTATAGTCAGGGGTTAATGGGAGTCGTCCCCGTCCCCCCAGTATATGCCCAGAACCAAGGACCCGGTATTTGTGGTTCGGACTGTCTCCAACCAGCCATAATGTTGTGAGAGTGAAATTATGTCTAAGTCCAGCTTTGGTACATTAGAAGCAACTCTGAAACTTAACCCAAGCGTTTTTCGAAGCTACTTTTTGGCTAACTTCTTATAGGAAGGTCTAGGAGCTCTGAAAATGAACGTGCGCATCTTTCACTCTTCCCGAGGGACTTAGAAGAATTTTGTGATATTTTTTATTAAAATGGTGTATAAGGGTACATATATAAATATATTTTATGCACTGTATATGAGCTGGCGATTTCTAAGTCTGTGGTTCCGAGAGGGGGTAACCAGGCTCACAAATAAAGTTCAAGTCACTTGGCTGCCAGAATGCCCTGCTTCAGCACAGACCAGAAAGGCATTGTGATAAGCGTATCCCCGGTATAGTCAGGGGTTAATGGGAGTCGTCCTCGTTCCCCCAGTATATGCCCAGAACCATGGACCCGGTATTTGTGGTTCGGACTGTCTCCAACCAGCCATAATGTTGTGAGAGTGAAATTATGTCTAAGTCCAGCTTCGGTACATTAGAAGCAACTCTGAAACTTAACCTAAGCGTTTTTCGAAGCTACTTTTTGGCTAACTTCTTATAGGAAGGTCTAGGAGCTCTGAAAATGAACGTGCGCATCTTTCACTCTTCCCGAGGGACTTAGAAGAATTTTGTTATATTTTTTATTAAAATTGTGTATAAGGGTACATATATAAATATATTTTATGCACTGTATATGAGCTGGCGATTTCTAAGTCTGTGGTTCCGAGAGGGGGTAACCAGGCTCACTAATAAAGGTCAAGCCACTTGGCTGCCAGAATGCCCTGCTTCAGCACAGACCAGTAAGGCATTGTGATACGCATATCCCCGGTATAGTCAGGGGTTAATGGGAGTCGTCCTCGTCCCCTCAGTATACGCCCAAAACCATGGACCCGGTATTTGTGGTTCGGACTGTCTCCAACCAGCCATAATGTTGTGAGAGTAAAATTATGTCTAAGTCCAGCTTCGGTACATTAGAAGCAACTCTGAAACTTAACCTAAGCGTTTTTCGAAGCTACTTTTTGGCTAACTTCTTATAGGAAGGTCTAGGAGCTCTGAAAATGAACGTGCGCATCTTTCACTTGTTCCGAGGGACTTAGAAGAATTTTGTGATATTTTTTATTAAAATGGTGTATAAGGGTACATATATAAATATATTTTATGCACTGTATATGAGCTGGCGATTTCTAAGTCTGTGATTCCGAGAGGGGGTAACCAGGCTCACTAATAAAGGTCAAGCCACTTGGCTGCCAGAATGCCCTGCTTCAGCACAGACCAGAAAGGCATTGTGATACGCGTATCCCCGGTATAGTCAGGGGTTAATGGGAGTCGTCCCCGTCCCCCCAGTATATGCCCAGAACCATGGACCCGGTATTTGTGGTTCGGACTGTCTCCAACCAGCCATAATGTTGTGAGAGTGAAATTATGTCTAAGTCCAGCTTCGGTACATTAGAAGCAACTCTGAAACTTAACCCAAGCGTTTTTCGAAGCTACTTTTTGGCTAACTTCTTATAGGAAGGTCTAGGAGCTCTGAAAATGAACGTGCGCATCTTTCACTCTTCCCGAGGGACTTAGAAGAATTTTGTGATATTTTTTATTAAAATGGTGTATAAGGGTACATATATAAATATATTTTATGCACTGTATATGAGCTGGCGATTTCTAAGTCTGTGGTTCCGAGAGGGGGTAACCAGGCTCACTAATAAAGGTCAAGCCACTTGGCTGCCAGAATGCCCTGCTTCAGCACAGACCAGTAAGGCATTGTGATACGTATATCCCCGGTATAGTCAGGGGTTAATGGGAGTCGTCCTCGTCCCCCCAGTATATGCCAAGAACCAAGGACCCGGTATTTGTGGTTCGGACTGTCTCCAACCAGCCATAATGTTGTGAGAGTGAAATTATGTCTAAGTCCAGCTTCGGTACATTAGAAGCAACTCTGAAACTTAACCCAAGCGTTTTTCGAAGCTACTTTTTGGCTAACTTCTTATAGGAAGGTCTAGGAGCTCTGAAAATGAACGTGCGCGTCTTTCACTCTTCCCGAGGGACTTAAAAGAATTTTGTGATATTTTTTATTAAAATGGTGTATAAGGGTACATATATAAATATATTTTATGCACTGTATATGAGCTGGCGATTTCTAAGTCTGTGGTTCCGAGAGGGGGTAACCAGGCTCACAAATAAAGTTCAAGCCACTTGGCTGCCAGAATGCCCTGCTTCAGCACAGACCAGAAAGGCATTGTGATACGCGTATCCCCGGTATAGTCAGGGGTTAATGGGAGTCGTCCTCGTCCCCCCAGTATACGCCCAGAACGATGGACCCGGTACTTGTGGTTCGGACAATCTCCAACCAGCCATAATGTTGTGAGAGTGAAATTATGTCTAAGTCCAGCTTTGGTACACTAGAAGCAACTCTGAAACTTAACCTAAGCGTTTTTCGAAGCTACTTTTTGGCTAACTTCTTATAGGAAGGTCTAGAAGCTCTGAAAATGAACGTGCGCGTCTTTCACTCTTCCCGAGGGACTTAGAAGAATTTTGTGATATTTTTTATTAAAATGGTGTATAAGGGTATATATATAAATATATTTTATGCACTGTATATGAGCTGGCGATTTCTAAGTCTGTAGTTCCGAGAGGGGGTAACCAGGCTCACTAATAAAGGTCAAGCCACTTGGCTGCCAGAATGCCCTGCTTCAGCACAGACCAGTAAGGCATTGTGATACGCATATCCCCGGTATAGTCAGGGGTTAATGGGAGTCGTCCTCGTCCCCCCAGTATATGCCCAGAACCATGGACCCGGTATTTGTGGTTCGGACTGTCTCCAACCAGCCATAATGTTGTGAGAGTGAAATTATGTCTAAGTCCAGCTTCGGTACATTAGAAGCAACTCTGAAACTTAACCTAAGCGTTTTTCGAAGCTACTTTTTGGCTAACTTCTTTTAGGAAGGTCTAGGAGCTCTGAAAATGAACTTGCGCATCTTTCACTCTTTCCGAGGGACTTGGAAGAATTTTGTGATATTTTTTATTAAAATGGTGTATAAGGGTATATATATAAATATATTTTATGCACTGTATATGAGCTGGCGATTTCTAAGTCTGTGGTTCCGAGAGGGGGTAACCAGGCTCACTAATAAAGATCAAGCCACTTGGCTGCCAGAATGCCCTGCTTCAGCACAGACCAGTAAGGCATTGTGATACGCATATCCCCGGTATAGTCAGGGGTTAATGGGAGTCGTCCTCGTCCCTCCAGTATATGCCCAGAACCATGGACCCGGTATTTGTGGTTCGGACTGTCTCCAACCAGCCATAATGTTGTGAGAGTGAAATTATGTCTACTGTAAGTCCAGCTTCGGTACATTAGAAGCAACTCTGAAACTTAACCTAAGCTTTTTCGAAGCTACTTTCTGGCTAACTTCTTATAGGAAGGTCTAGGAGCTCTGAAAATGAACTTGCGCATCTTTCACTCTTTCCGAGGGAGTTGGAAGAATTTTGTGATATTTTTTATTAAAATGGTGTATAAGGGTACATATATAAATATATTTTATGCACTGTATATGAGCTGGCGATTTCTAAGTCTGTGGTTCCGAGAGGGGGTAACCAGGCTCACTAATAAAGGTCAAGCCACTTGGCTGCCAGAATGCCCTGCTTCAGCACAGACCAGTAAGGCATTGTGATACGCATATCCCCGGTATAGTCAGGGGTTAATGGGAGTCATCCTCGTCCCCCCAGTATATGCCCAGAACCATGGACCCGGTATTTGTGGTTCGGACTGTCTCCAACCAGCCATAATGTTGTGAGAGTGAAATTATGTCTAAGTCCAGCTTCGGTACATTAGAAGCAACTCTGAAACTTAACCTAAGCGTTTTTCGAAGCTACTTTCTGGCTGACTTCTTATAGGAAGATCTAGGAGCTCTGAAAATGAACTTGCGCATCTTTCACTCTTTCCGAGGGACTTGGATGAATTTATGTGATATTTTTTATTAAAATGGTGTATAAGGGTACATATATAAATATATTTTATGCACTGTATATGAGCTGGCGATTTCTACGTCTGTGGTTCCGATTGGGGGTAACCAGGCTCACTAATAAAGGTCAAGCCACTTGGCTGCCAGAATGCCCTGCTTCAGCACAGACCAGTAAGGCATTGTGATACGCGTATCCCCGGTATAGTCAGGGGTTAATGGGAGTCGTCCTCGTCCCCCCAGTATATGCCCAGAACCATGGACCCGGTATTTGTGGTTCGGACTGTCTCCAACCAGCCATAATGTTGTGAGAGTGAAATTATGTCTAAGTCCAGCTTCGGTACATTAGAAGCAACTCTGAAACTTAACCTAAGCGTTTTTCGAAGCTACTTTTTGGCTAACTTCTTATAGGAAGGTCTAGGAGCTCTGAAAATGAACGTGCGCATCTTTCACTTGTTCCGAGGGACTTAGAAGAATTTTGTGATATTTTTTATTAAAATGGTGTATAAGGGTACATATATAAATATATTTTATGCACTGTATATGAGCTGGCGATTTCTAAGTCTGTGGTTCCGAGAGGGGGTAACCAGGCTCACTAATAAAGGTCAAGCCACTTGGCTGCCAGAATGCCCTGCTTCAGCACAGACCAGAAAGGCATTGTGATACGCGTATCCCCGGTATAGTCAGGGGTTAATGGGAGTCGTCCCCGTCCCCCCAGTATATGCCCAGAACCATGGACCCGGTATTTGTGGTTCGGACTGTCTCCAACCAGCCATAATGTTGTGAGAGTGAAATTATGTCTAAGTCCAGCTTCGGTACATTAGAAGCAACTCTGAAACTTAACCCAAGCGTTTTTCGAAGCTACTTTTTGGCTAACTTCTTATAGGAAGGTCTAGGAGCTCTGAAAATGAACGTGCGCATCTTTCACTCTTCCCGAGGGACTTAGAAGAATTTTGTGATATTTTTTATTAAAATGGTGTATAAGGGTACATATATAAATATATTTTATGCACTGTATATGAGCTGGCGATTTCTAAGTCTGTGGTTCCGAGAGGGGGTAACCAGGCTCACAAATAAAGTTCAAGTCACTTGGCTGCCAGAATGCCCTGCTTCAGCTCAGACCAGAAAGGCATTGTGATACGCGTATCCCCGGTATAGTCAGGGGTTAATGGGAGTCGTCCTCGTCCCCCCAGTATATGCCCAGAACCATGGACCCGGTATTTGTGGTTCGGACTGTCTCCAACCAGCCATAATGTTGTGAGAGTGAAATTATGTCTAAGTCCAGCTTCGGTACATTAGAAGCAACTCTGAAACTTAACCCAAGCGTTTTTCGAAGCTACTTTTTGGCTAACTTCTTATAGGAAGGTCTAGGAGCTCTGAAAATGAACGTGCGCATCTTTCACTCTTCCCGAGGGACTTAGAAGAATTTTGTGATATTTTTTATTAAAATGGTGTATAAGGGTACATATATAAATATATTTTATGCACTGTATATGAGCTGGCGATTTCTAAGTCTGTGGTTCCGAGAGGGGGTAACCAGGCTCACAAATAAAGTTCAAGTCACTTGGCTGCCAGAATGCCCTGCTTCAGCTCAGACCAGAAAGGCATTGTGATACGCGTATCCCCGGTATAGTCAGGGGTTAATGGGAGTCGTCCTCGTCCCCCCAGTATATGCCCAGAACCATGGACCCGGTATTTGTGGTTCGGACTGTCTCCAACCAGCCATAATGTTGTGAGAGTGAAATTATGTCTAAGTCCAGCTTCGGTACATTAGAAGCAACTCTGAAACTTAACCTAAGCGTTTTTCGAAGCTACTTTTTGGCTAACTTCTTATAGGAAGGTCTAGGAGCGCTGAAAATGAACATGCGCATCTTTCACTCTTCCCAAGGGACTTAGAAGAATTTTGTGATATTTTTTATTAAAATTGTGTATAAGGGTACATATATAAATATATTTTATGCACTGTATATGAGCTGGCGATTTCTAAGTCTGTGGTTCCGAGAGGGGGTAACCAGGCTCACTAATAAAGGTCAAGCCACTTGGCTTCCAGAATGCCCTGCTTCAGCACAGACCAGTAAGGCATTGTGATACGCATATCCCCGGTATAGTCAGGGGTTAATGGGAGTCGTCCTCGTCCCCCCAGTATACGCCCAAAACCATGGACCCGGTATTTGTGGTTCGGACTGTCTCCAACCAGCCATAATGTTGTGAGAGTGAAATTATGTCTAAGTCCAGCTTCGGTACATTAGAAGCAACTCTGAAACTTAACCTAAGCGTTTTTCGAAGCTACTTTTTGGCTAACTTCTTATAGGAAGGTCTAGGAGCTCTGAAAATGAACGTGCGCATCTCTCACTCTTTCCGAGGGACTTGGAAGAATTTTGTGATATTTTTTATTAAAATTGTGTATAAGGGTACATATATAAATATATTTTATGCACTGTATATGAGCTGGCGATTTCTAAGTCTGTGGTTCCGAGAGGGGGTAACCAGGCTCACTAATAAAGGTCAAGCCACTTGGCTGCCAGAATGCCCTGCTTCAGCACAGACCAGTAAGGCATTGTGATACGCATATCCCCGGTATAGTCAGGGGTTAATGGGAGTCGTCCTCGTCCCCCCAGTATACGCATAAAACCATGGACCCGGTATTTGTGGTTCGGACTGTCTCCAACCAGCCATAATGTTGTGAGAGTGAAATTATGTCTAAGTCCAGCTTCGGTACATTAGAAGCAACTCTGAAACTTAACCTAAGCGTTTTTCGAAGCTACTTTTTGGCTAACTTCTTATAGGAAGATCTAGGAGCTCTGAAAATGAACATGCGCATCTTTCACTCTTTCCGAGGGACTTGGAAGAATTTTGTGATATTTTTTATTAAAATGGTGTATAAGGGTACATATATAAATATATTTTATGCACTGTATATGAGCTGGCGATTTCTAAGTCTGTGGTTCCGAGAGGGGGTAACCAGGCTCACTAATAAAGGTCAAGCCACTTGGCTTCCAGAATGCCCTGCTTCAGCACAGACCAGTAAGGCATTGTGATACGCGTATCCCCGGTATAGTCAGGCGTTAATGGGAGTCGTCCTCGTCCCCCCAGTATATGCCAAGAACCATGGACCCGGTATGTGTGGTTCGGACTGTCTCCAACCAGCCATAATGTTGTGAGAGTGAAATTATGTCTAAGTCCAGCTTCGGTACATTAGAAGCAACTCTGAAACTTAACCTAAGCGTTTTTCGAAGCTACTTTTTGGCTAACTTCTTATAGGACGGTCTAGGAGCTCTGAAAATGAACGTGCGCATCTTTCACTCTTTCCGAGGGACTTGGAAGAATTTTGTGATATTTTTTATTAAAATTGTGTATAAGGGTACATATATAAATATATTTTATGCACTGTATATGAGCTGGCGATTTCTAAGTCTGTGGTTCCGAGAGGGGGTAACCAGACTCACTAATAAAGGTCAAGCCACTTGGCTGCCAGAATGCCCTGCTTCAGCACAGACCAGTAAGGCATTGTGATACGCATATCCCCGGTATAGTCAGGGGTTAATGGGAGTCGTCCTCGTCCCCCCAGTATACGCATAAAACCATGGACCCGGTATTTGTGGTTCGGACTGTCTCCAACCAGCCATAATGTTGTGAGAGTGAAATTATGTCTAAGTCCAGCTTCGGTACATTAGAAGCAACTCTGAAACTTAACCTAAGCGTTTTTCGAAGCTACTTTTTGGCTAACTTCTTATAGGAAGGTCTAGGAGCTCTGAAAATGAACGTGCGCATCTTTCACTCTTTCCGAGGGACTTGGAAGAATTTTGTGATATTTTTTATTAAAATGGTGTATAAGGGTACATATATAAATATATTTTATGCACTGTATATGAGCTGGCGATTTCTAAGTCTGTGGTTCCGAGAGGGGGTAACCAGGCTCACTAATAAAGGTCAAGCCACTTGGCTTCCAGAATGCCCTGCTTCAGCACAGACCAGTAAGGCATTGTGATACGCGTATCCCCGGTATAGTCAGGCGTTAATGGGAGTCGTCCTCGTCCCCCCAGTATATGCCAAGAACCATGGACCCGGTATGTGTGGTTCGGACTGTCTCCAACCAGCCATAATGTTGTGAGAGTGAAATTATGTCTAAGTCCAGCTTCGGTACATTAGAAGCAACTCTGAAACTTAACCTAAGCGTTTTTCGAAGCTACTTTTTGGCTAACTTCTTATAGGAAGGTCTAGGAGCTCTGAAAATGAACGTGCGTATCTTTCACTGGTCCCGAGGGACTTAGAAGAATTTTGTGATATTTTTTATTAAAATGGTGTATAAGGGTACATATATAAATATATTTTATGCACTGTATACTGTATGAGCTGGTGATTTCTAAGTCTGTGGTTCCGAGAGGGGGTAACCAGGCTCACTAATAAAGGTCAAGCCACTTGGCTGCCAGAATGCCCTGCTTCAGCACAGACCAGTAAGGCATTGTGATACGCGTATCCCCGGTATAGTCAGGGGTTAATGGGAGTCGTCCCCATCCCCCCAGTATATGCCCAGAACCATGGACCCGGTATTTGTGGTTCGGACTGTCTCCAACCAGCCATAATGTTGTGAGAGTGAAATTATGTCTAAGTCCAGCTTCGGTACATTAGAAGCAACTCTGAAACTTAACCCAAGCGTTTTTCGAAGCTACTTTTTGGCTAACTTCTTATAGGAAGGTCTAGGAGCTCTGAAAATGAACGTGCGCATCTTTCACTCTTCCCGAGGGACTTAGAAGAATTTTGTGATATTTTTTATTAAAATGGTGTATAAGGGTACATATATAAATATATTTTATGCACTGTATATGAGCTGGCGATTTCTAAGTCTGTGGTTCCGAGAGGGGGTAACCAGGCTCACTAATAAAGGTCAAGCCACTTGGCTGCCAGAATGCCCTGCTTCAGCACAGACCAGTAAGGCATTGTGATACGCATATCCCCGGTATAGTCAGGGGTTAATGGGAGTCGTCCTCGTCCCCCCAGTATATGCCCAGAACCATGGACCCGGTATTTGTGGTTCGGACTGTCTCCAATCAGCCATAATGTTGTGAGAGTGAAATTATGTCTAAGTCCAGCTTCGGTACATTAGAAGCAACTCTGAAACTTAACCTAAGCGTTTTTCGAAGCTACTTTTTGGCTAACTTCTTATAGGAAGGTCTAGGAGCTCTGAAAATGAACGTGCGCATCTTTCACTCTTTCCGAGGGACTTGGAAGAATTTTGTGATATTTTTTATTAAAATGGTGTATAAGGGTACATATATAAATATATTTTATGCACTGTATATGAGCTGGCGATTTCTAAGTCTGTGGTTCCGAGAGGGGGTAACCAGGCTCACTAATAAAGGTCAAGCCACTTGGCTGCCAGAATGCCCTGCTTCAGCACAGACCAGAAAGGCATTGTGATACGCGTATCCCCGGTTTAGTCAGGGGTTAATGGGAGTCGTCCCCGTCCCCCCAGTATATGCCCAGAACCAAGGACCCGGTATTTGTGGTTCGGACTGTCTCCAACCAGCCATAATGTTGTGAGAGTGAAATTATGTCTAAGTCCAGCTTCGGTACATTAGAAGCAACTCTGAAACTTAACCCAAGCGTTTTTCGAAGCTACTTTTTGGCTAACTTCTTATAGGAAGGTCTAGGAGCTCTGAAAATGAACGTGCGCATCTCTCACTCTTTCCGAGGGACTTGGAAGAATTTTGTGATATTTTTTATTAAAATTGTGTATAAGGGTACATATATAAATATATTTTATGCACTGTATATGAGCTGGCGATTTCTAAGTCTGTGGTTCCGAGAGGGGGTAACCAGGCTCACTAATAAAGGTCAAGCCACTTGGCTGCCAGAATGCCCTGCTTCAGCACAGACCAGTAAGGCATTGTGATACGCATATCCCCGGTATAGTCAGGGGTTAATGGGAGTCGTCCTCGTCCCCCCAGTATACGCATAAAACCATGGACCCGGTATTTGTGGTTCGGACTGTCTCCAACCAGCCATAATGTTGTGAGAGTGAAATTATGTCTAAGTCCAGCTTCGGTACATTAGAAGCAACTCTGAAACTTAACCTAAGCGTTTTTCGAAGCTACTTTTTGGCTAACTTCTTATAGGAAGATCTAGGAGCTCTGAAAATGAACATGCGCATCTTTCACTCTTTCCGAGGGACTTGGAAGAATTTTGTGATATTTTTTATTAAAATGGTGTATAAGGGTACATATATAAATATATTTTATGCACTGTATATGAGCTGGCGATTTCTAAGTCTGTGGTTCCGAGAGGGGGTAACCAGGCTCACTAATAAAGGTCAAGCCACTTGGCTTCCAGAATGCCCTGCTTCAGCACAGACCAGTAAGGCATTGTGATACGCGTATCCCCGGTATAGTCAGGCGTTAATGGGAGTCGTCCTCGTCCCCCCAGTATATGCCAAGAACCATGGACCCGGTATGTGTGGTTCGGACTGTCTCCAACCAGCCATAATGTTGTGAGAGTGAAATTATGTCTAAGTCCAGCTTCGGTACATTAGAAGCAACTCTGAAACTTAACCTAAGCGTTTTTCGAAGCTACTTTTTGGCTAACTTCTTATAGGACGGTCTAGGAGCTCTGAAAATGAACGTGCGCATCTTTCACTCTTTCCGAGGGACTTGGAAGAATTTTGTGATATTTTTTATTAAAATTGTGTATAAGGGTACATATATAAATATATTTTATGCACTGTATATGAGCTGGCGATTTCTAAGTCTGTGGTTCCGAGAGGGGGTAACCAGACTCACTAATAAAGGTCAAGCCACTTGGCTGCCAGAATGCCCTGCTTCAGCACAGACCAGTAAGGCATTGTGATACGCATATCCCCGGTATAGTCAGGGGTTAATGGGAGTCGTCCTCGTCCCCCCAGAATACGCATAAAACCATGGACCCGGTATTTGTGGTTCGGACTGTCTCCAACCAGCCATAATGTTGTGAGAGTGAAATTATGTCTAAGTCCAGCTTCGGTACATTAGAAGCAACTCTGAAACTTAACCTAAGCGTTTTTCGAAGCTACTTTTTGGCTAACTTCTTATAGGAAGGTCTAGGAGCTCTGAAAATGAACGTGCGCATCTTTCACTCTTTCCGAGGGACTTGGAAGAATTTTGTGATATTTTTTATTAAAATGGTGTATAAGGGTACATATATAAATATATTTTATGCACTGTATATGAGCTGGCGATTTCTAAGTCTGTGGTTCCGAGAGGGGGTAACCAGGCTCACTAATAAAGGTCAAGCCACTTGGCTTCCAGAATGCCCTGCTTCAGCACAGACCAGTAAGGCATTGTGATACGCGTATCCCCGGTATAGTCAGGCGTTAATGGGAGTCGTCCTCGTCCCCCCAGTATATGCCAAGAACCATGGACCCGGTATGTGTGGTTCGGACTGTCTCCAACCAGCCATAATGTTGTGAGAGTGAAATTATGTCTAAGTCCAGCTTCGGTACATTAGAAGCAACTCTGAAACTTAACCTAAGCGTTTTTCGAAGCTACTTTTTGGCTAACTTCTTATAGGAAGGTCTAGGAGCTCTGAAAATGAACGTGCGTATCTTTCACTGGTCCCGAGGGACTTAGAAGAATTTTGTGATATTTTTTATTAAAATGGTGTATAAGGGTACATATATAAATATATTTTATGCACTGTATACTGTATGAGCTGGTGATTTCTAAGTCTGTGGTTCCGAGAGGGGGTAACCAGGCTCACTAATAAAGGTCAAGCCACTTGGCTGCCAGAATGCCCTGCTTCAGCACAGACCAGTAAGGCATTGTGATACGCGTATCCCCGGTATAGTCAGGGGTTAATGGGAGTCGTCCCCATCCCCCCAGTATATGCCCAGAACCATGGACCCGGTATTTGTGGTTCGGACTGTCTCCAACCAGCCATAATGTTGTGAGAGTGAAATTATGTCTAAGTCCAGCTTCGGTACATTAGAAGCAACTCTGAAACTTAACCCAAGCGTTTTTCGAAGCTACTTTTTGGCTAACTTCTTATAGGAAGGTCTAGGAGCTCTGAAAATGAACGTGCGCATCTTTCACTCTTCCCGAGGGACTTAGAAGAATTTTGTGATATTTTTTATTAAAATGGTGTATAAGGGTACATATATAAATATATTTTATGCACTGTATATGAGCTGGCGATTTCTAAGTCTGTGGTTCCGAGAGGGGGTAACCAGGCTCACTAATAAAGGTCAAGCCACTTGGCTGCCAGAATGCCCTGCTTCAGCACAGACCAGTAAGGCATTGTGATACGCATATCCCCGGTATAGTCAGGGGTTAATGGGAGTCGTCCTCGTCCCCCCAGTATATGCCAAGAACCATGGACCCGGTATTTGTGGTTCGGACTGTCTCCAATCAGCCATAATGTTGTGAGAGTGAAATTATGTCTAAGTCCAGCTTCGGTACATTAGAAGCAACTCTGAAACTTAACCTAAGCGTTTTTCGAAGCTACTTTTTGGCTAACTTCTTATAGGAAGGTCTAGGAGCTCTGAAAATGAACGTGCGCATCTTTCACTCTTTCCGAGGGACTTGGAAGAATTTTGTGATATTTTTTATTAAAATGGTGTATAAGGGTACATATATAAATATATTTTATGCACTGTATATGAGCTGGCGATTTCTAAGTCTGTGGTTCCGAGAGGGGGTAACCAGGCTCACTAATAAAGGTCAAGCCACTTGGCTGCCAGAATGCCCTGCTTCAGCACAGACCAGAAAGGCATTGTGATACGCGTATCCCCGGTTTAGTCAGGGGTTAATGGGAGTCGTCCCCGTCCCCCCAGTATATGCCCAGAACCAAGGACCCGGTATTTGTGGTTCGGACTGTCTCCAACCAGCCATAATGTTGTGAGAGTGAAATTATGTCTAAGTCCAGCTTCGGTACATTAGAAGCAACTCTGAAACTTAACCCAAGCGTTTTTCGAAGCTACTTTTTGGCTAACTTCTTATAGGAAGGTCTAGGAGCTCTGAAAATGAACGTGCGCATCTTTCACTCTTCCCGAGGGACTTAGAAGAATTTTGTGATATTTTTTATTAAAATGGTGTATAAGGGTACATATATAAATATATTTTATGCACTGTATATGAGCTGGCGATTTCTAAGTCTGTGGTTCCGAGAGGGGGTAACCAGGCTCACTAATAAAGGTCAAGCCACTTGGCTGCCAGAATGCCCTGCTTCAGCACAGACCAGTAAGGCATTGTGATACGCATATCCCCGGTATAGTCAGGGGTTAATGGGAGTCGTCCTCGTCCCCCCAGTATATGCCCAGAACCATGGACCCGGTATTTGTGGTTCGGACTGTCTCCAATCAGCCATAATGTTGTGAGAGTGAAATTATGTCTAAGTCCAGCTTCGGTACATTAGAAGCAACTCTGAAACTTAACCTAAGCGTTTTTCGAAGCTACTTTTTGGCTAACTTCTTATAGGAAGGTCTAGGAGCTCTGAAAATGAACGTGCGCATCTTTCACTCTTTCCGAGGGACTTGGAAGAATTTTGTGATATTTTTTATTAAAATGGTGTATAAGGGTACATATATAAATATATTTTATGCACTGTATATGAGCTGGCGATTTCTAAGTCTGTGGTTCCGAGAGGGGGTAACCAGGCTCACTAATAAAGGTCAAGCCACTTGGCTGCCAGAATGCCCTGCTTCAGCACAGACCAGAAAGGCATTGTGATACGCGTATCCCCGGTATAGTCAGGGGTTAATGGGAGTCGTCCCCGTCCCCCCAGTATATGCCCAGAACCATGGACCCGGTATTTGTGGTTCGGACTGTCTCCAACCAGCCATAATGTTGTGAGAGTGAAATTATGTCTAAGTCCAGCTTCGGTACATTAGAAGCAACTCTGAAACTTAACCCAAGCGTTTTTCGAAGCTACTTTTTGGCTAACTTCTTATAGGAAGGTCTAGGAGCTCTGAAAATGAACGTGCGCATCTTTCACTCTTCCCGAGGGACTTAGAAGAATTTTGTGATATTTTTTATTAAAATGGTGTATAAGGGTACATATATAAATATATTTTATGCACTGTATATGAGCTGGCGATTTCTAAGTCTGTGGTTCCGAGAGGGGGTAACCAGGCTCACAAATAAAGTTCAAGTCACTTGGCTGCCAGAATGCCCTGCTTCAGCTCAGACCAGAAAGGCATTGTGATACGCGTATCCCCGGTATAGTCAGGGGTTAATGGGAGTCGTCCTCGTCCCCCCAGTATATGCCCAGAACCATGGACCCGGTATTTGTGGTTCGGACTGTCTCCAACCAGCCATAATGTTGTGAGAGTGAAATTATGTCTAAGTCCAGCTTCGGTACATTAGAAGCAACTCTGAAACTTAACCCAAGCGTTTTTCGAAGCTACTTTTTGGCTAACTTCTTATAGGAAGGTCTAGGAGCTCTGAAAATGAACGTGCGCATCTTTCACTCTTCCCGAGGGACTTAGAAGAATTTTGTGATATTTTTTATTAAAATGGTGTATAAGGGTACATATATAAATATATTTTATGCACTGTATATGAGCTGGCGATTTCTAAGTCTGTGGTTCCGAGAGGGGGTAACCAGGCTCACAAATAAAGTTCAAGTCACTTGGCTGCCAGAATGCCCTGCTTCAGCTCAGACCAGAAAGGCATTGTGATACGCGTATCCCCGGTATAGTCAGGGGTTAATGGGAGTCGTCCTCGTCCCCCCAGTATATGCCCAGAACCATGGACCCGGTATTTGTGGTTCGGACTGTCTCCAACCAGCCATAATGTTGTGAGAGTGAAATTATGTCTAAGTCCAGCTTCGGTACATTAGAAGCAACTCTGAAACTTAACCTAAGCGTTTTTCGAAGCTACTTTTTGGCTAACTTCTTATAGGAAGGTCTAGGAGCGCTGAAAATGAACATGCGCATCTTTCACTCTTCCCAAGGGACTTAGAAGAATTTTGTGATATTTTTTATTAAAATTGTGTATAAGGGTACATATATAAATATATTTTATGCACTGTATATGAGCTGGCGATTTCTAAGTCTGTGGTTCCGAGAGGGGGTAACCAGGCTCACTAATAAAGGTCAAGCCACTTGGCTTCCAGAATGCCCTGCTTCAGCACAGACCAGTAAGGCATTGTGATACGCATATCCCCGGTATAGTCAGGGGTTAATGGGAGTCGTCCTCGTCCCCCCAGTATACGCCCAAAACCATGGACCCGGTATTTGTGGTTCGGACTGTCTCCAACCAGCCATAATGTTGTGAGAGTGAAATTATGTCTAAGTCCAGCTTCGGTACATTAGAAGCAACTCTGAAACTTAACCTAAGCGTTTTTCGAAGCTACTTTTTGGCTAACTTCTTATAGGAAGGTCTAGGAGCTCTGAAAATGAACGTGCGCATCTCTCACTCTTTCCGAGGGACTTGGAAGAATTTTGTGATATTTTTTATTAAAATTGTGTATAAGGGTACATATATAAATATATTTTATGCACTGTATATGAGCTGGCGATTTCTAAGTCTGTGGTTCCGAGAGGGGGTAACCAGGCTCACTAATAAAGGTCAAGCCACTTGGCTGCCAGAATGCCCTGCTTCAGCACAGACCAGTAAGGCATTGTGATACGCATATCCCCGGTATAGTCAGGGGTTAATGGGAGTCGTCCTCGTCCCCCCAGTATACGCATAAAACCATGGACCCGGTATTTGTGGTTCGGACTGTCTCCAACCAGCCATAATGTTGTGAGAGTGAAATTATGTCTAAGTCCAGCTTCGGTACATTAGAAGCAACTCTGAAACTTAACCTAAGCGTTTTTCGAAGCTACTTTTTGGCTAACTTCTTATAGGAAGATCTAGGAGCTCTGAAAATGAACATGCGCATCTTTCACTCTTTCCGAGGGACTTGGAAGAATTTTGTGATATTTTTTATTAAAATGGTGTATAAGGGTACATATATAAATATATTTTATGCACTGTATATGAGCTGGCGATTTCTAAGTCTGTGGTTCCGAGAGGGGGTAACCAGGCTCACTAATAAAGGTCAAGCCACTTGGCTTCCAGAATGCCCTGCTTCAGCACAGACCAGTAAGGCATTGTGATACGCGTATCCCCGGTATAGTCAGGCGTTAATGGGAGTCGTCCTCGTCCCCCCAGTATATGCCAAGAACCATGGACCCGGTATGTGTGGTTCGGACTGTCTCCAACCAGCCATAATGTTGTGAGAGTGAAATTATGTCTAAGTCCAGCTTCGGTACATTAGAAGCAACTCTGAAACTTAACCTAAGCGTTTTTCGAAGCTACTTTTTGGCTAACTTCTTATAGGACGGTCTAGGAGCTCTGAAAATGAACGTGCGCATCTTTCACTCTTTCCGAGGGACTTGGAAGAATTTTGTGATATTTTTTATTAAAATTGTGTATAAGGGTACATATATAAATATATTTTATGCACTGTATATGAGCTGGCGATTTCTAAGTCTGTGGTTCCGAGAGGGGGTAACCAGACTCACTAATAAAGGTCAAGCCACTTGGCTGCCAGAATGCCCTGCTTCAGCACAGACCAGTAAGGCATTGTGATACGCATATCCCCGGTATAGTCAGGGGTTAATGGGAGTCGTCCTCGTCCCCCCAGTATACGCATAAAACCATGGACCCGGTATTTGTGGTTCGGACTGTCTCCAACCAGCCATAATGTTGTGAGAGTGAAATTATGTCTAAGTCCAGCTTCGGTACATTAGAAGCAACTCTGAAACTTAACCTAAGCGTTTTTCGAAGCTACTTTTTGGCTAACTTCTTATAGGAAGGTCTAGGAGCTCTGAAAATGAACGTGCGCATCTTTCACTCTTTCCGAGGGACTTGGAAGAATTTTGTGATATTTTTTATTAAAATGGTGTATAAGGGTACATATATAAATATATTTTATGCACTGTATATGAGCTGGCGATTTCTAAGTCTGTGGTTCCGAGAGGGGGTAACCAGGCTCACTAATAAAGGTCAAGCCACTTGGCTTCCAGAATGCCCTGCTTCAGCACAGACCAGTAAGGCATTGTGATACGCGTATCCCCGGTATAGTCAGGCGTTAATGGGAGTCGTCCTCGTCCCCCCAGTATATGCCAAGAACCATGGACCCGGTATGTGTGGTTCGGACTGTCTCCAACCAGCCATAATGTTGTGAGAGTGAAATTATGTCTAAGTCCAGCTTCGGTACATTAGAAGCAACTCTGAAACTTAACCTAAGCGTTTTTCGAAGCTACTTTTTGGCTAACTTCTTATAGGAAGATCTAGGAGCTCTGAAAATGAACATGCGCATCTTTCACTCTTTCCGAGGGACTTGGAAGAATTTTGTGATATTTTTTATTAAAATGGTGTATAAGGGTACATATATAAATATATTTTATGCACTGTATATGAGCTGGCGATTTCTAAGTCTGTGGTTCCGAGAGGGGGTAACCAGGCTCACTAATAAAGGTCAAGCCACTTGGCTTCCAGAATGCCCTGCTTCAGCACAGACCAGTAAGGCATTGTGATACGCGTATCCCCGGTATAGTCAGGCGTTAATGGGAGTCGTCCTCGTCCCCCCAGTATATGCCAAGAACCATGGACCCGGTATGTGTGGTTCGGACTGTCTCCAACCAGCCATAATGTTGTGAGAGTGAAATTATGTCTAAGTCCAGCTTCGGTACATTAGAAGCAACTCTGAAACTTAACCTAAGCGTTTTTCGAAGCTACTTTTTGGCTAACTTCTTATAGGACGGTCTAGGAGCTCTGAAAATGAACGTGCGCATCTTTCACTCTTTCCGAGGGACTTGGAAGAATTTTGTGATATTTTTTATTAAAATTGTGTATAAGGGTACATATATAAATATATTTTATGCACTGTATATGAGCTGGCGATTTCTAAGTCTGTGGTTCCGAGAGGGGGTAACCAGACTCACTAATAAAGGTCAAGCCACTTGGCTGCCAGAATGCCCTGCTTCAGCACAGACCAGTAAGGCATTGTGATACGCATATCCCCGGTATAGTCAGGGGTTAATGGGAGTCGTCCTCGTCCCCCCAGTATACGCATAAAACCATGGACCCGGTATTTGTGGTTCGGACTGTCTCCAACCAGCCATAATGTTGTGAGAGTGAAATTATGTCTAAGTCCAGCTTCGGTACATTAGAAGCAACTCTGAAACTTAACCTAAGCGTTTTTCGAAGCTACTTTTTGGCTAACTTCTTATAGGAAGGTCTAGGAGCTCTGAAAATGAACGTGCGCATCTTTCACTCTTTCCGAGGGACTTGGAAGAATTTTGTGATATTTTTTATTAAAATGGTGTATAAGGGTACATATATAAATATATTTTATGCACTGTATATGAGCTGGCGATTTCTAAGTCTGTGGTTCCGAGAGGGGGTAACCAGGCTCACTAATAAAGGTCAAGCCACTTGGCTTCCAGAATGCCCTGCTTCAGCACAGACCAGTAAGGCATTGTGATACGCGTATCCCCGGTATAGTCAGGCGTTAATGGGAGTCGTCCTCGTCCCCCCAGTATATGCCAAGAACCATGGACCCGGTATGTGTGGTTCGGACTGTCTCCAACCAGCCATAATGTTGTGAGAGTGAAATTATGTCTAAGTCCAGCTTCGGTACATTAGAAGCAACTCTGAAACTTAACCTAAGCGTTTTTCGAAGCTACTTTTTGGCTAACTTCTTATAGGAAGGTCTAGGAGCTCTGAAAATGAACGTGCGTATCTTTCACTGGTCCCGAGGGACTTAGAAGAATTTTGTGATATTTTTTATTAAAATGGTGTATAAGGGTACATATATAAATATATTTTATGCACTGTATACTGTATGAGCTGGTGATTTCTAAGTCTGTGGTTCCGAGAGGGGGTAACCAGGCTCACTAATAAAGGTCAAGCCACTTGGCTGCCAGAATGCCCTGCTTCAGCACAGACCAGTAAGGCATTGTGATACGCGTATCCCCGGTATAGTCAGGGGTTAATGGGAGTCGTCCCCATCCCCCCAGTATATGCCCAGAACCATGGACCCGGTATTTGTGGTTCGGACTGTCTCCAACCAGCCATAATGTTGTGAGAGTGAAATTATGTCTAAGTCCAGCTTCGGTACATTAGAAGCAACTCTGAAACTTAACCCAAGCGTTTTTCGAAGCTACTTTTTGGCTAACTTCTTATAGGAAGGTCTAGGAGCTCTGAAAATGAACGTGCGCATCTTTCACTCTTCCCGAGGGACTTAGAAGAATTTTGTGATATTTTTTATTAAAATGGTGTATAAGGGTACATATATAAATATATTTTATGCACTGTATATGAGCTGGCGATTTCTAAGTCTGTGGTTCCGAGAGGGGGTAACCAGGCTCACTAATAAAGGTCAAGCCACTTGGCTGCCAGAATGCCCTGCTTCAGCACAGACCAGTAAGGCATTGTGATACGCATATCCCCGGTATAGTCAGGGGTTAATGGGAGTCGTCCTCGTCCCCCCAGTATATGCCCAGAACCATGGACCCGGTATTTGTGGTTCGGACTGTCTCCAATCAGCCATAATGTTGTGAGAGTGAAATTATGTCTAAGTCCAGCTTCGGTACATTAGAAGCAACTCTGAAACTTAACCTAAGCGTTTTTCGAAGCTACTTTTTGGCTAACTTCTTATAGGAAGGTCTAGGAGCTCTGAAAATGAACGTGCGCATCTTTCACTCTTTCCGAGGGACTTGGAAGAATTTTGTGATATTTTTTATTAAAATGGTGTATAAGGGTACATATATAAATATATTTTATGCACTGTATATGAGCTGGCGATTTCTAAGTCTGTGGTTCCGAGAGGGGGTAACCAGGCTCACTAATAAAGGTCAAGCCACTTGGCTGCCAGAATGCCCTGCTTCAGCACAGACCAGAAAGGCATTGTGATACGCGTATCCCCGGTTTAGTCAGGGGTTAATGGGAGTCGTCCCCGTCCCCCCAGTATATGCCCAGAACCAAGGACCCGGTATTTGTGGTTCGGACTGTCTCCAACCAGCCATAATGTTGTGAGAGTGAAATTATGTCTAAGTCCAGCTTCGGTACATTAGAAGCAACTCTGAAACTTAACCCAAGCGTTTTTCGAAGCTACTTTTTGGCTAACTTCTTATAGGAAGGTCTAGGAGCTCTGAAAATGAACGTGCGCATCTCTCACTCTTTCCGAGGGACTTGGAAGAATTTTGTGATATTTTTTATTAAAATTGTGTATAAGGGTACATATATAAATATATTTTATGCACTGTATATGAGCTGGCGATTTCTAAGTCTGTGGTTCCGAGAGGGGGTAACCAGGCTCACTAATAAAGGTCAAGCCACTTGGCTGCCAGAATGCCCTGCTTCAGCACAGACCAGTAAGGCATTGTGATACGCATATCCCCGGTATAGTCAGGGGTTAATGGGAGTCGTCCTCGTCCCCCCAGTATACGCATAAAACCATGGACCCGGTATTTGTGGTTCGGACTGTCTCCAACCAGCCATAATGTTGTGAGAGTGAAATTATGTCTAAGTCCAGCTTCGGTACATTAGAAGCAACTCTGAAACTTAACCTAAGCGTTTTTCGAAGCTACTTTTTGGCTAACTTCTTATAGGAAGATCTAGGAGCTCTGAAAATGAACATGCGCATCTTTCACTCTTTCCGAGGGACTTGGAAGAATTTTGTGATATTTTTTATTAAAATGGTGTATAAGGGTACATATATAAATATATTTTATGCACTGTATATGAGCTGGCGATTTCTAAGTCTGTGGTTCCGAGAGGGGGTAACCAGGCTCACTAATAAAGGTCAAGCCACTTGGCTTCCAGAATGCCCTGCTTCAGCACAGACCAGTAAGGCATTGTGATACGCGTATCCCCGGTATAGTCAGGCGTTAATGGGAGTCGTCCTCGTCCCCCCAGTATATGCCAAGAACCATGGACCCGGTATGTGTGGTTCGGACTGTCTCCAACCAGCCATAATGTTGTGAGAGTGAAATTATGTCTAAGTCCAGCTTCGGTACATTAGAAGCAACTCTGAAACTTAACCTAAGCGTTTTTCGAAGCTACTTTTTGGCTAACTTCTTATAGGACGGTCTAGGAGCTCTGAAAATGAACGTGCGCATCTTTCACTCTTTCCGAGGGACTTGGAAGAATTTTGTGATATTTTTTATTAAAATTGTGTATAAGGGTACATATATAAATATATTTTATGCACTGTATATGAGCTGGCGATTTCTAAGTCTGTGGTTCCGAGAGGGGGTAACCAGACTCACTAATAAAGGTCAAGCCACTTGGCTGCCAGAATGCCCTGCTTCAGCACAGACCAGTAAGGCATTGTGATACGCATATCCCCGGTATAGTCAGGGGTTAATGGGAGTCGTCCTCGTCCCCCCAGAATACGCATAAAACCATGGACCCGGTATTTGTGGTTCGGACTGTCTCCAACCAGCCATAATGTTGTGAGAGTGAAATTATGTCTAAGTCCAGCTTCGGTACATTAGAAGCAACTCTGAAACTTAACCTAAGCGTTTTTCGAAGCTACTTTTTGGCTAACTTCTTATAGGAAGGTCTAGGAGCTCTGAAAATGAACGTGCGCATCTTTCACTCTTTCCGAGGGACTTGGAAGAATTTTGTGATATTTTTTATTAAAATGGTGTATAAGGGTACATATATAAATATATTTTATGCACTGTATATGAGCTGGCGATTTCTAAGTCTGTGGTTCCGAGAGGGGGTAACCAGGCTCACTAATAAAGGTCAAGCCACTTGGCTTCCAGAATGCCCTGCTTCAGCACAGACCAGTAAGGCATTGTGATACGCGTATCCCCGGTATAGTCAGGCGTTAATGGGAGTCGTCCTCGTCCCCCCAGTATATGCCAAGAACCATGGACCCGGTATGTGTGGTTCGGACTGTCTCCAACCAGCCATAATGTTGTGAGAGTGAAATTATGTCTAAGTCCAGCTTCGGTACATTAGAAGCAACTCTGAAACTTAACCTAAGCGTTTTTCGAAGCTACTTTTTGGCTAACTTCTTATAGGAAGGTCTAGGAGCTCTGAAAATGAACGTGCGTATCTTTCACTGGTCCCGAGGGACTTAGAAGAATTTTGTGATATTTTTTATTAAAATGGTGTATAAGGGTACATATATAAATATATTTTATGCACTGTATACTGTATGAGCTGGTGATTTCTAAGTCTGTGGTTCCGAGAGGGGGTAACCAGGCTCACTAATAAAGGTCAAGCCACTTGGCTGCCAGAATGCCCTGCTTCAGCACAGACCAGTAAGGCATTGTGATACGCGTATCCCCGGTATAGTCAGGGGTTAATGGGAGTCGTCCCCATCCCCCCAGTATATGCCCAGAACCATGGACCCGGTATTTGTGGTTCGGACTGTCTCCAACCAGCCATAATGTTGTGAGAGTGAAATTATGTCTAAGTCCAGCTTCGGTACATTAGAAGCAACTCTGAAACTTAACCCAAGCGTTTTTCGAAGCTACTTTTTGGCTAACTTCTTATAGGAAGGTCTAGGAGCTCTGAAAATGAACGTGCGCATCTTTCACTCTTCCCGAGGGACTTAGAAGAATTTTGTGATATTTTTTATTAAAATGGTGTATAAGGGTACATATATAAATATATTTTATGCACTGTATATGAGCTGGCGATTTCTAAGTCTGTGGTTCCGAGAGGGGGTAACCAGGCTCACTAATAAAGGTCAAGCCACTTGGCTGCCAGAATGCCCTGCTTCAGCACAGACCAGTAAGGCATTGTGATACGCATATCCCCGGTATAGTCAGGGGTTAATGGGAGTCGTCCTCGTCCCCCCAGTATATGCCCAGAACCATGGACCCGGTATTTGTGGTTCGGACTGTCTCCAATCAGCCATAATGTTGTGAGAGTGAAATTATGTCTAAGTCCAGCTTCGGTACATTAGAAGCAACTCTGAAACTTAACCTAAGCGTTTTTCGAAGCTACTTTTTGGCTAACTTCTTATAGGAAGGTCTAGGAGCTCTGAAAATGAACGTGCGCATCTTTCACTCTTTCCGAGGGACTTGGAAGAATTTTGTGATATTTTTTATTAAAATGGTGTATAAGGGTACATATATAAATATATTTTATGCACTGTATATGAGCTGGCGATTTCTAAGTCTGTGGTTCCGAGAGGGGGTAACCAGGCTCACTAATAAAGGTCAAGCCACTTGGCTGCCAGAATGCCCTGCTTCAGCACAGACCAGAAAGGCATTGTGATACGCGTATCCCCGGTTTAGTCAGGGGTTAATGGGAGTCGTCCCCGTCCCCCCAGTATATGCCCAGAACCAAGGACCCGGTATTTGTGGTTCGGACTGTCTCCAACCAGCCATAATGTTGTGAGAGTGAAATTATGTCTAAGTCCAGCTTCGGTACATTAGAAGCAACTCTGAAACTTAACCCAAGCGTTTTTCGAAGCTACTTTTTGGCTAACTTCTTATAGGAAGGTCTAGGAGCTCTGAAAATGAACGTGCGCATCTTTCACTCTTCCCGAGGGACTTAGAAGAATTTTGTGATATTTTTTATTAAAATGGTGTATAAGGGTACATATATAAATATATTTTATGCACTGTATATGAGCTGGCGATTTCTAAGTCTGTGGTTCCGAGAGGGGGTAACCAGGCTCACTAATAAAGGTCAAGCCACTTGGCTGCCAGAATGCCCTGCTTCAGCACAGACCAGTAAGGCATTGTGATACGCATATCCCCGGTATAGTCAGGGGTTAATGGGAGTCGTCCTCGTCCCCCCAGTATATGCCCAGAACCATGGACCCGGTATTTGTGGTTCGGACTGTCTCCAATCAGCCATAATGTTGTGAGAGTGAAATTATGTCTAAGTCCAGCTTCGGTACATTAGAAGCAACTCTGAAACTTAACCTAAGCGTTTTTCGAAGCTACTTTTTGGCTAACTTCTTATAGGAAGGTCTAGGAGCTCTGAAAATGAACGTGCGCATCTTTCACTCTTTCCGAGGGACTTGGAAGAATTTTGTGATATTTTTTATTAAAATGGTGTATAAGGGTACATATATAAATATATTTTATGCACTGTATATGAGCTGGCGATTTCTAAGTCTGTGGTTCCGAGAGGGGGTAACCAGGCTCACTAATAAAGGTCAAGCCACTTGGCTGCCAGAATGCCCTGCTTCAGCACAGACCAGAAAGGCATTGTGATACGCGTATCCCCGGTTTAGTCAGGGGTTAATGGGAGTCGTCCCCGTCCCCCCAGTATATGCCCAGAACCAAGGACCCGGTATTTGTGGTTCGGACTGTCTCCAACCAGCCATAATGTTGTGAGAGTGAAATTATGTCTAAGTCCAGCTTCGGTACATTAGAAGCAACTCTGAAACTTAACCCAAGCGTTTTTCGAAGCTACTTTTTGGCTAACTTCTTATAGGAAGGTCTAGGAGCTCTGAAAATGAACGTGCGCATCTTTCACTCTTCCCGAGGGACTTAGAAGAATTTTGTGATATTTTTTATTAAAATGGTGTATAAGGGTACATATATAAATATATTTTATGCACTGTATATGAGCTGGCGATTTCTAAGTCTGTGGTTCCGAGAGGGGGTAACCAGGCTCACAAATAAAGTTCAAGTCACTTGGCTGCCAGAATGCCCTGCTTCAGCACAGACCAGAAAGGCATTGTGATACGCGTATCCCCGGTATAGTCAGGGGTTAATGGGAGTCGTCCCCGTCCCCCCATTATATGCCCAGAACCATGGACCCGGTATTTGTGGTTCGGACTGTCTCCAACCAGCCATAATGTTGTGAGAGTGAAATTATGTCTAAGTCCAGCTTCGGTACATTAGAAGCAACTCTGAAACTTAACCTAAGCGTTTTTCGAAGCTACTTTTTGGCTAACTTCTTATAGGAAGATCTAGGAGCTCTGAAAATGAACGTGCGCATCTTTCACTCTTTCCGAGGGACTTGGAAGAATTTTGTGATATTTTTTATTAAAATGGTGTATAAGGGTACATATATAAATATATTTTATGCACTGTATATGAGCTGGCGATTTCTAAGTCTGTGGTTCCGAGAGGGGGTAACCAGGCTCACTAATAAAGGTCAAGCCACTTGGCTGCCAGAATGCCCTGCTTCAGCACAGACCAGAAAGGCATTGTGATACGCGTATCCCCGGTTTAGTCAGGCGTTAATGGGAGTCGTCCTCGTCCCCCCAGTATATGCCAAGAACCATGGACCCGGTATGTGTGGTTCGGACTGTCTCCAACCAGCCATAAAGTTGTGAGAGTGAAATTATGTCTAAGTCCAGCTTCGGTACATTAGAAGCAACTCTGAAACTTAACCTAAGCGTTTTTCGAAGCTACTTTTTGGCTAACTTCTTATAGGAAGGTCTAGGAGCTCTGAAAATGAACGTGCGCGTCTTTCACTGGTCCCGAGGGACTTAGAAGAATTTTGTGATATTTTTTATTAAAATGGTGTATAAGGGTACATATATAAATATATTTTATGCACTGTATACTGTATGAGCTGGTGATTTCTAAGTCTGTGGTTCCGAGAGGGGGTAACCAGGCTCACTAATAAAGGTCAAGCCACTTGGCTGCCAGAATGCCCTGCTTCAGCACAGACCAGTAAGGCATTGTGATACGCATATCCCCGGTATAGTCAGGGGTTAATGGGAGTCGTCCTCGTCCCCCCAGTATATGCCCAGAACCATGGACCCGGTATTTGTGGTTCGGACTGTCTCCAATCAGCCATAATGTTGTGAGAGTGAAATTATGTCTAAGTCCAGCTTCGGTACATTAGAAGCAACTCTGAAACTTAACCTAAGCGTTTTTCGAAGCTACTTTCTGGCTAACATCTTATAGGAAGGTCTAGGAGCTCTGAAAATGAACTTGCGCATCTTTCACTCTTTCCGAGGGACTTGGAAGAATTTATGTGATATTTTTTATTAAAATGGTGTATAAGGGTACATATATAAATATATTTTATGCACTGTATATGAGCTGGCGATTTCTACGTCTGTGGTTCCGAGAGGGGGTAACCAGGCTCACTAATAAAGGTCAAGCCACTTGGCTGCCAGAATGCCCTGCTTCAGCACAGACCAGTAAGGCATTGTGATACGCGTATCCCCGGTATAGTCAGGGGTTAATGGGAGTCGTCCTCGTCCCCCCAGTATACGCCCAAAACCATGGACCCGGTATTTGTGGTTCGGACTGTCTCCAACCAGCCATAATGTTGTGAGAGTGAAATTATGTCTAAGTCCAGCTTCGGTACATTAGAAGCAACTCTGAAACTTAACCTAAGCGTTTCTCGAAGCTACTTTTTGGCTAACTTCTTATAGGAAGGTCTAGGAGCTCTGAAAATGAACGTGCGCATCTTTCACTTGTTCCGAGGGACTTAGAAGAATTTTGTGATATTTTTTATTAAAATGGTGTATAAGGGTACATATATAAATATATTTTATGCACTGTATATGAGCTGGCGATTTCTAAGTCTGTGGTTCCGAGAGGGGGTAACCAGGCTCACTAATAAAGGTCAAGCCACTTGGCTGCCAGAATGCCCTGCTTCAGCACAGACCAGAAAGGCATTGTGATACGCGTATCCCCGGTATAGTCAGGGGTTAATGGGAGTCGTCCCCGTCCCCCCAGTATATGCCCAGAACCAAGGACCCGGTATTTGTGGTTCGGACTGTCTCCAACCAGCCATAATGTTGTGAGAGTGAAATTATGTCTAAGTCCAGCTTCGGTACATTAGAAGCAACTCTGAAACTTAACCCAAGCGTTTTTCGAAGCTACTTTTTGGCTAACTTCTTATAGGAAGGTCTAGGAGCTCTGAAAATGAACGTGCGCATCTTTCACTCTTCCCGAGGGACTTAGAAGAATTTTGTGATATTTTTTATTAAAATGGTGTATAAGGGTACATATATAAATATATTTTATGCACTGTATATGAGCTGGCGATTTCTAAGTCTGTGGTTCCGAGAGGGGGTAACCAGGCTCACAAATAAAGTTCAAGTCACTTGGCTGCCAGAATGCCCTGCTTCAGCACAGACCAGAAAGGCATTGTGATACGCGTATCCCCGGTATAGTCAGGGGTTAATGGGAGTCGTCCCCGTCCCCCCATTATATGCCCAGAACCATGGACCCGGTATTTGTGGTTCGGACTGTCTCCAACCAGCCATAATGTTGTGAGAGTGAAATTATGTCTAAGTCCAGCTTCGGTACATTAGAAGCAACTCTGAAACTTAACCCAAGCGTTTTTCGAAGCTACTTTTTGGCTAACTTCTTATAGGAAGGTCTAGGAGCTCTGAAAATGAACGTGCGCATCTTTCACTCTTCCCGAGGGACTTCGAAGAATTTTGTGATATTTTTTATTAAAATGGTGTATAAGGGTACATATATAAATATATTTTATGCACTGTATATGAGCTGGCGATTTCTAAGTCTGTGGTTCCGAGAGGGGGTAACCAGGCTCACAAATAAAGTTCAAGTCACTTGGCTGCCAGAATGCCCTGCTTCAGCACAGACCAGAAAGGCATTGTGATACGCGTATCCCCGGTATAGTCAGGGGTTAATGGGAGTCGTCCTCGTCCCCCCAGTATATGCCAAGAACCATGGACCCGGTATGTGTGGTTCGGACTGTCTCCAACCAGCCATAATGTTGTGAGAGTGAAATTATGTCTAAGTCCAGCTTCGGTACATTAGAAGCAACTCTGAAACTTAACCTAAGCGTTTTTCGAAGCTACTTTTTGGCTAACTTCTTATAGGAAGGTCTAGGAGCTCTGAAAATGAACGTGCGCATCTTTCACTGGTCCCGAGGGACTTAGAAGAATTTTGTGATATTTTTTATTAAAATGGTGTATAAGGGTACATATATAAATATATTTTATGCACTGTATACTGTATGAGCTGGTGATTTCTAAGTCTGTGGTTCCGAGAGGGGGTAACCAGGCTCACTAATAAAGGTCAAGCCACTTGGCTGCCAGAATGCCCTGCTTCAGAACAGACCAGTAAGGCATTGTGATACGCGTATCCCCGGTATAGTCAGGGGTTAATGGGAGTCGTCCCCATCCCCCCAGTATATGCCCAGAACCATGGACCCGGTATTTGTGGTTCGGACTGTCTCCAACCAGCCATAATGTTGTGAGAGTGAAATTATGTCTAAGTCCAGCTTCGGTACATTAGAAGCAACTCTGAAACTTAACCCAAGCGTTTTTCGAAGCTACTTTTTGGCTAACTTCTTATAGGAAGGTCTAGGAGCTCTGAAAATGAACGTGCGCATCTTTCACTCTTCCCGAGGGACTTAGAAGAATTTTGTGATATTTTTTTATTAAAATGGTGTATAAGGGTACATATATAAATATATTTTATGCACTGTATATGAGCTGGCGATTTCTAAGTCTGTGGTTCCGAGAGGGGGTAACCAGGCTCACTAATAAAGGTCAAGCCACTTGGCTGCCAGAATGCCCTGCTTCAGCACAGACCAGTAAGGCATTGTGATACGCATATCCCCGGTATAGTCAGGGGTTAATGGGAGTCGTCCTCGTCCCCCCAGTATATGCCCAGAACCATGGACCCGGTATTTGTGGTTCGGACTGTCTCCAATCAGCCATAATGTTGTGAGAGTGAAATTATGTCTAAGTCCAGCTTCGGTACATTAGAAGCAACTCTGAAACTTAACCTAAGCGTTTTTCGAAGCTACTTTCTGGCTAACATCTTATAGGAAGGTCTAGGAGCTCTGAAAATGAACTTGCGCATCTTTCACTCTTTCCGAGGGACTTGGAAGAATTTATGTGATATTTTTTATTAAAATGGTGTATAAGGGTACATATATAAATATATTTTATGCACTGTATATGAGCTGGCGATTTCTAAGTCTGTGGTTCCGAGAGGGGGTAACCAGGCTCACTAATTAAGGTCAAGCCACTTGGCTGCCAGAATGCCCTGCTTCAGCACAGACCAGAAAGGCATTGTGATACGCGTATCCCCGGTATAGTCAGGGGTTAATGGGAGTCGTCCCCGTCCCCCCAGTATATGCCCAGAACCAAGGACCCGGTATTTGTGGTTCGGACTGTCTCCAACCAGCCATAATGTTGTGAGAGTGAAATTATGTCTAAGTCCAGCTTCGGTACATTAGAAGCAACTCTGAAACTTAACCCAAGCGTTTTTCGAAGCTACTTTTTGGCTAACTTCTTATAGGAAGGTCTAGGAGCTCTGAAAATGAACGTGCGCATCTTTCACTTGTTCCGAGGGACTTAGAAGAATTTTGTGATATTTTTTATTAAAATGGTGTATAAGGGTACATATATAAATATATTTTATGCACTGTATATGAGCTGGCGATTTCTAAGTCTGTGGTTCCGAGAGGGGGTAACCAGGCTCACTAATAAAGGTCAAGCCACTTGGCTGCCAGAATGCCCTGCTTCAGCACAGACCAGAAAGGCATTGTGATACGCGTATCCCCGGTATAGTCAGGGGTTAATGGGAGTCGTCCCCGTCCCCCCAGTATATGCCCAGAACCAAGGACCCGGTATTTGTGGTTCGGACTGTCTCCAACCAGCCATAATGTTGTGAGAGTGAAATTATGTCTAAGTCCAGCTTCGGTACATTAGAAGCAACTCTGAAACTTAACCCAAGCGTTTTTCGAAGCTACTTTTTGGCTAACTTCTTATAGGAAGGTCTAGGAGCTCTGAAAATGAACGTGCGCATCTTTCACTCTTCCCGAGGGACTTAGAAGAATTTTGTGATATTTTTTATTAAAATGGTGTATAAGGGTACATATATAAATATATTTTATGCACTGTATATGAGCTGGCGATTTCTAAGTCTGTGGTTCCGAGAGGGGGTAACCAGGCTCACAAATAAAGTTCAAGTCACTTGGCTGCCAGAATGCCCTGCTTCAGCACAGACCAGAAAGGCATTGTGATACGCGTATCCCCGGTATAGTCAGGGGTTAATGGGAGTCGTCCTCGTCCCCCCAGTATATGCCAAGAACCATGGACCCGGTATGTGTGGTTCGGACTGTCTCCAACCAGCCATAATGTTGTGAGAGTGAAATTATGTCTAAGTCCAGCTTCGGTACATTAGAAGCAACTCTGAAACTTAACCTAAGCGTTTTTCGAAGCTACTTTTTGGCTAACTTCTTATAGGAAGGTCTAGGAGCTCTGAAAATGAACGTGCGCATCTTTCACTGGTCCCGAGGGACTTAGAAGAATTTTGTGATATTTTTTATTAAAATGGTGTATAAGGGTACATATATAAATATATTTTATGCACTGTATACTGTATGAGCTGGTGATTTCTAAGTCTGTGGTTCCGAGAGGGGGTAACCAGGCTCACTAATAAAGGTCAAGCCACTTGGCTGCCAGAATGCCCTGCTTCAGAACAGACCAGTAAGGCATTGTGATACGCGTATCCCCGGTATAGTCAGGGGTTAATGGGAGTCGTCCCCATCCCCCCAGTATATGCCCAGAACCATGGACCCGGTATTTGTGGTTCGGACTGTCTCCAACCAGCCATAATGTTGTGAGAGTGAAATTATGTCTAAGTCCAGCTTCGGTACATTAGAAGCAACTCTGAAACTTAACCCAAGCGTTTTTCGAAGCTACTTTTTGGCTAACTTCTTATAGGAAGGTCTAGGAGCTCTGAAAATGAACGTGCGCATCTTTCACTCTTCCCGAGGGACTTAGAAGAATTTTGTGATATTTTTTTATTAAAATGGTGTATAAGGGTACATATATAAATATATTTTATGCACTGTATATGAGCTGGCGATTTCTAAGTCTGTGGTTCCGAGAGGGGGTAACCAGGCTCACTAATAAAGGTCAAGCCACTTGGCTGCCAGAATGCCCTGCTTCAGCACAGACCAGTAAGGCATTGTGATACGCATATCCCCGGTATAGTCAGGGGTTAATGGGAGTCGTCCTCGTCCCCCCAGTATATGCCCAGAACCATGGACCCGGTATTTGTGGTTCGGACTGTCTCCAATCAGCCATAATGTTGTGAGAGTGAAATTATGTCTAAGTCCAGCTTCGGTACATTAGAAGCAACTCTGAAACTTAACCCAAGCGTTTTTCGAAGCTACTTTTTGGCTAACTTCTTATAGGAAGGTCTAGGAGCTCTGAAAATGAACGTGCGCATCTTTCACTTGTTCCGAGGGACTTAGAAGAATTTTGTGATATTTTTTATTAAAATGGTGTATAAGGGTACATATATAAATATATTTTATGCACTGTATATGAGCTGGCGATTTCTAAGTCTGTGGTTCCGAGAGGGGGTAACCAGGCTCACTAATAAAGGTCAAGCCACTTGGCTGCCAGAATGCCCTGCTTCAGCACAGACCAGAAAGGCATTGTGATACGCGTATCCCCGGTATAGTCAGGGGTTAATGGGAGTCGTCCCCGTCCCCCCAGTATATGCCCAGAACCAAGGACCCGGTATTTGTGGTTCGGACTGTCTCCAACCAGCCATAATGTTGTGAGAGTGAAATTATGTCTAAGTCCAGCTTCGGTACATTAGAAGCAACTCTGAAACTTAACCCAAGCGTTTTTCGAAGCTACTTTTTGGCTAACTTCTTATAGGAAGGTCTAGGAGCTCTGAAAATGAACGTGCGCATCTTTCACTCTTCCCGAGGGACTTAGAAGAATTTTGTGATATTTTTTATTAAAATGGTGTATAAGGGTACATATATAAATATATTTTATGCACTGTATATGAGCTGGCGATTTCTAAGTCTGTGGTTCCGAGAGGGGGTAACCAGGCTCACAAATAAAGTTCAAGTCACTTGGCTGCCAGAATGCCCTGCTTCAGCACAGACCAGAAAGGCATTGTGATACGCGTATCCCCGGTATAGTCAGGGGTTAATGGGAGTCGTCCTCGTCCCCCCAGTATATGCCAAGAACCATGGACCCGGTATGTGTGGTTCGGACTGTCTCCAACCAGCCATAATGTTGTGAGAGTGAAATTATGTCTAAGTCCAGCTTCGGTACATTAGAAGCAACTCTGAAACTTAACCTAAGCGTTTTTCGAAGCTACTTTTTGGCTAACTTCTTATAGGAAGGTCTAGGAGCTCTGAAAATGAACGTGCGCATCTTTCACTGGTCCCGAGGGACTTAGAAGAATTTTGTGATATTTTTTATTAAAATGGTGTATAAGGGTACATATATAAATATATTTTATGCACTGTATACTGTATGAGCTGGTGATTTCTAAGTCTGTGGTTCCGAGAGGGGGTAACCAGGCTCACTAATAAAGGTCAAGCCACTTGGCTGCCAGAATGCCCTGCTTCAGAACAGACCAGTAAGGCATTGTGATACGCGTATCCCCGGTATAGTCAGGGGTTAATGGGAGTCGTCCCCATCCCCCCAGTATATGCCCAGAACCATGGACCCGGTATTTGTGGTTCGGACTGTCTCCAACCAGCCATAATGTTGTGAGAGTGAAATTATGTCTAAGTCCAGCTTCGGTACATTAGAAGCAACTCTGAAACTTAACCCAAGCGTTTTTCGAAGCTACTTTTTGGCTAACTTCTTATAGGAAGGTCTAGGAGCTCTGAAAATGAACGTGCGCATCTTTCACTCTTCCCGAGGGACTTAGAAGAATTTTGTGATATTTTTTTATTAAAATGGTGTATAAGGGTACATATATAAATATATTTTATGCACTGTATATGAGCTGGCGATTTCTAAGTCTGTGGTTCCGAGAGGGGGTAACCAGGCTCACTAATAAAGGTCAAGCCACTTGGCTGCCAGAATGCCCTGCTTCAGCACAGACCAGTAAGGCATTGTGATACGCATATCCCCGGTATAGTCAGGGGTTAATGGGAGTCGTCCTCGTCCCCCCAGTATATGCCCAGAACCATGGACCCGGTATTTGTGGTTCGGACTGTCTCCAATCAGCCATAATGTTGTGAGAGTGAAATTATGTCTAAGTCCAGCTTCGGTACATTAGAAGCAACTCTGAAACTTAACCTAAGCGTTTTTCGAAGCTACTTTTTGGCTAACTTCTTATAGGAAGGTCTAGGAGCTCTGAAAATGAACGTGCGCATCTTTCACTCTTTCCGAGGGACTTGGAAGAATTTTGTGATATTTTTTATTAAAATGGTGTATAAGGGTACATATATAAATATATTTTATGCACTGTATATGAGCTGGCGATTTATAAGTCTGTGGTTCCGAGAGGGGGTAACCAGGCTCACTAATAAAGGTCAAGCCACTTGGCTGCCAGAATGCCCTGCTTCAGCACAGACCAGTAAGGCATTGTGATACGCATATCCCCGGTATAGTCAGGGGTTAATGGGAGTCGTCCTCGTCCCCCCAGTATATGCCCAGAACCATGGACCCGGTATTTGTGGTTCGGACTGTCTCCAATCAGCCATAATGTTGTGAGAGTGAAATTATGTCTAAGTCCAGCTTCGGTACATTTGAAGCAACTCTGAAACTTAACCTAAGCGTTTTTCGAAGCTACTTTCTGGCTAACATCTTATAGGAAGGTCTAGGAGCTCTGAAAATGAACTTGCGCATCTTTCACTCTTTCCGAGGGACTTGGAAGAATTTATGTGATATTTTTTATTAAAATGGTGTATAAGGGTACATATATAAATATATTTTATGCACTGTATATGAGCTGGCGATTTCTACGTCTGTGGTTCCGAGAGGGGGTAACCAGGCTCACTAATAAAGGTCAAGCCACTTGGCTGCCAGAATGCCCTGCTTCAGCACAGACCAGTAAGGCATTGTGATACGCGTATCCCCGGTATAGTCAGGGGTTAATGGGAGTCGTCCTCGTCCCCCCAGTATACGCCCAAAACCATGGACCCGGTATTTGTGGTTCGGACTGTCTCCAACCAGCCATAATGTTGTGAGAGTGAAATTATGTCTAAGTCCAGCTTCGGTACATTAGAAGCAACTCTGAAACTTAACCTAAGCGTTTTTCGAAGCTACTTTTTGGCTAACTTCTTATAGGAAGGTCTAGGAGCTCTGAAAATGAACGTGCGCATCTTTCACTCTTTCCGAGGGACTTGGAAGAATTTTGTGATATTTTTTATTAAAATGGTGTATAAGGGTACATATATAAATATATTTTATGCACTGTATATGAGCTGGCGATTTATAAGTCTGTGGTTCCGAGAGGGGGTAACCAGGCTCACTAATAAAGGTCAAGCCACTTGGCTGCCAGAATGCCCTGCTTCAGCACAGACCAGTAAGGCATTGTGATACGCATATCCCCGGTATAGTCAGGGGTTAATGGGAGTCGTCCTCGTCCCCCCAGTATATGCCCAGAACCATGGACCCGGTATTTGTGGTTCGGACTGTCTCCAATCAGCCATAATGTTGTGAGAGTGAAATTATGTCTAAGTCCAGCTTCGGTACATTTGAAGCAACTCTGAAACTTAACCTAAGCGTTTTTCGAAGCTACTTTCTGGCTAACATCTTATAGGAAGGTCTAGGAGCTCTGAAAATGAACTTGCGCATCTTTCACTCTTTCCGAGGGACTTGGAAGAATTTATGTGATATTTTTTATTAAAATGGTGTATAAGGGTACATATATAAATATATTTTATGCACTGTATATGAGCTGGCGATTTCTACGTCTGTGGTTCCGAGAGGGGGTAACCAGGCTCACTAATAAAGGTCAAGCCACTTGGCTGCCAGAATGCCCTGCTTCAGCACAGACCAGTAAGGCATTGTGATACGCGTATCCCCGGTATAGTCAGGGGTTAATGGGAGTCGTCCTCGTCCCCCCAGTATACGCCCAAAACCATGGACCCGGTATTTGTGGTTCGGACTGTCTCCAACCAGCCATAATGTTGTGAGAGTGAAATTATGTCTAAGTCCAGCTTCGGTACATTAGAAGCAACTCTGAAACTTAACCTAAGCGTTTCTCGAAGCTACTTTTTGGCTAACTTCTTATAGGAAGGTCTAGGAGCTCTGAAAATGAACGTGCGCATCTTTCACTTGTTCCGAGGGACTTAGAAGAATTTTGTGATATTTTTTATTAAAATGGTGTATAAGGGTACATATATAAATATATTTTATGCACTGTATATGAGCTGGCGATTTCTAAGTCTGTGGTTCCGAGAGGGGGTAACCAGGCTCACTAATAAAGGTCAAGCCACTTGGCTGCCAGAATGCCCTGCTTCAGCACAGACCAGAAAGGCATTGTGATACGCGTATCCCCGGTATAGTCAGGGGTTAATGGGAGTCGTCCCCGTCCCCCCAGTATATGCCCAGAACCAAGGACCCGGTATTTGTGGTTCGGACTGTCTCCAACCAGCCATAATGTTGTGAGAGTGAAATTATGTCTAAGTCCAGCTTCGGTACATTAGAAGCAACTCTGAAACTTAACCCAAGCGTTTTTCGAAGCTACTTTTTGGCTAACTTCTTATAGGAAGGTCTAGGAGCTCTGAAAATGAACGTGCGCATCTTTCACTCTTCCCGAGGGACTTAGAAGAATTTTGTGATATTTTTTATTAAAATGGTGTATAAGGGTACATATATAAATATATTTTATGCACTGTATATGAGCTGGCGATTTCTAAGTCTGTGGTTCCGAGAGGGGGTAACCAGGCTCACAAATAAAGTTCAAGTCACTTGGCTGCCAGAATGCCCTGCTTCAGCACAGACCAGAAAGGCATTGTGATACGCGTATCCCCGGTATAGTCAGGGGTTAATGGGAGTCGTCCCCGTCCCCCCATTATATGCCCAGAACCATGGACCCGGTATTTGTGGTTCGGACTGTCTCCAACCAGCCATAATGTTGTGAGAGTGAAATTATGTCTAAGTCCAGCTTCGGTACATTAGAAGCAACTCTGAAACTTAACCCAAGCGTTTTTCGAAGCTACTTTTTGGCTAACTTCTTATAGGAAGGTCTAGGAGCTCTGAAAATGAACGTGCGCATCTTTCACTCTTCCCGAGGGACTTAGAAGAATTTTGTGATATTTTTTATTAAAATGGTGTATAAGGGTACATATATAAATATATTTTATGCACTGTATATGAGCTGGCGATTTCTAAGTCTGTGGTTCCGAGAGGGGGTAACCAGGCTCACAAATAAAGTTCAAGTCACTTGGCTGCCAGAATGCCCTGCTTCAGCACAGACCAGAAAGGCATTGTGATACGCGTATCCCCGGTATAGTCAGGGGTTAATGGGAGTCGTCCTCGTCCCCCCAGTATATGCCCAGAACCATGGACCCGGTATTTGTGGTTCGGACTGTCTCCAACCAGCCATAATGTTGTGAGAGTGAAATTATGTCTAAGTCCAGCTTCGGTACATTAGAAGCAACTCTGAAACTTAACCTAAGCGTTTTTCGAAGCTACTTTTTGGCTAACTTCTTATAGGAAGGTCTAGGAGCTCTGAAAATGAACGTGCGCATCTTTCACTGGTCCCGAGGGACTTAGAAGAATTTTGTGATATTTTTTATTAAAATGGTGTATAAGGGTACATATATAAATATATTTTATGCACTGTATACTGTATGAGCTGGTGATTTCTAAGTCTGTGGTTCCGAGAGGGGGTAACCAGGCTCACTAATAAAGGTCAAGCCACTTGGCTGCCAGAATGCCCTGCTTCAGAACAGACCAGTAAGGCATTGTGATACGCGTATCCCCGGTATAGTCAGGGGTTAATGGGAGTCGTCCCCATCCCCCCAGTATATGCCCAGAACCATGGACCCGGTATTTGTGGTTCGGACTGTCTCCAACCAGCCATAATGTTGTGAGAGTGAAATTATGTCTAAGTCCAGCTTCGGTACATTAGAAGCAACTCTGAAACTTAACCCAAGCGTTTTTCGAAGCTACTTTTTGGCTAACTTCTTATAGGAAGGTCTAGGAGCTCTGAAAATGAACGTGCGCATCTTTCACTCTTCCCGAGGGACTTAGAAGAATTTTGTGATATTTTTTTATTAAAATGGTGTATAAGGGTACATATATAAATATATTTTATGCACTGTATATGAGCTGGCGATTTCTAAGTCTGTGGTTCCGAGAGGGGGTAACCAGGCTCACTAATAAAGGTCTAGCCACTTGGCTGCCAGAATGCCCTGCTTCAGCACAGACCAGTAAGGCATTGTGATACGCATATCCCCGGTATAGTCAGGGGTTAATGGGAGTCGTCCTCGTCCCCCCAGTATATGCCCAGAACCATGGACCCGGTATTTGTGGTTCGGACTGTCTCCAATCAGCCATAATGTTGTGAGAGTGAAATTATGTCTAAGTCCAGCTTCGGTACATTAGAAGCAACTCTGAAACTTAACCTAAGCGTTTTTCGAAGCTACTTTTTGGCTAACTTCTTATAGGAAGGTCTAGGAGCTCTGAAAATGAACGTGCGCATCTTTCACTCTTTCCGAGGGACTTGGAAGAATTTTGTGATATTTTTTATTAAAATGGTGTATAAGGGTACATATATAAATATATTTTATGCACTGTATATGAGCTGGCGATTTCTAAGTCTGTGGTTCCGAGAGGGGGTAACCAGGCTCACTAATAAAGGTCAAGCCACTTGGCTGCCAGAATGCCCTGCTTCAGCACAGACCAGTAAGGCATTGTGATACGCATATCCCCGGTATAGTCAGGGGTTAATGGGAGTCGTCCTCGTCCCCCCAGTATATGCCCAGAACCATGGACCCGGTATTTGTGGTTCGGACTGTCTCCAATCAGCCATAATGTTGTGAGAGTGAAATTATGTCTAAGTCCAGCTTCGGTACATTAGAAGCAACTCTGAAACTTAACCTAAGCGTTTTTCGAAGCTACTTTCTGGCTAACATCTTATAGGAAGGTCTAGGAGCTCTGAAAATGAACTTGCGCATCTTTCACTCTTTCCGAGGGACTTGGAAGAATTTATGTGATATTTTTTATTAAAATGGTGTATAAGGGTACATATATAAATATATTTTATGCACTGTATATGAGCTGGCGATTTCTACGTCTGTGGTTCCGAGAGGGGGTAACCAGGCTCACTAATAAAGGTCAAGCCACTTGGCTGCCAGAATGCCCTGCTTCAGCACAGACCAGTAAGGCATTGTGATACGCGTATCCCCGGTATAGTCAGGGGTTAATGGGAGTCGTCCTCGTCCCCCCAGTATACGCCCAAAACCATGGACCCGGTATTTGTGGTTCGGACTGTCTCCAACCAGCCATAATGTTGTGAGAGTGAAATTATGTCTAAGTCCAGCTTCGGTACATTAGAAGCAACTCTGAAACTTAACCTAAGCGTTTCTCGAAGCTACTTTTTGGCTAACTTCTTATAGGAAGGTCTAGGAGCTCTGAAAATGAACGTGCGCATCTTTCACTTGTTTCGAGGGACTTAGAAGAATTTTGTGATATTTTTTATTAAAATGGTGTATAAGGGTACATATATAAATATATTTTATGCACTGTATATGAGCTGGCGATTTCTAAGTCTGTGGTTCCGAGAGGGGGTAACCAGGCTCACTAATAAAGGTCAAGCCACTTGGCTGCCAGAATGCCCTGCTTCAGCACAGACCAGAAAGGCATTGTGATACGCGTATCCCCGGTATAGTCAGGGGTTAATGGGAGTCGTCCCCGTCCCCCCAGTATATGCCCAGAACCAAGGACCCGGTATTTGTGGTTCGGACTGTCTCCAACCAGCCATAATGTTGTGAGAGTGAAATTATGTCTAAGTCCAGCTTCGGTACATTAGAAGCAACTCTGAAACTTAACCCAAGCGTTTTTCGAAGCTACTTTTTGGCTAACTTCTTATAGGAAGGTCTAGGAGCTCTGAAAATGAACGTGCGCATCTTTCACTCTTCCCGAGGGACTTAGAAGAATTTTGTGATATTTTTTATTAAAATGGTGTATAAGGGTACATATATAAATATATTTTATGCACTGTATATGAGCTGGCGATTTCTAAGTCTGTGGTTCCGAGAGGGGGTAACCAGGCTCACAAATAAAGTTCAAGTCACTTGGCTGCCAGAATGCCCTGCTTCAGCACAGACCAGAAAGGCATTGTGATACGCGTATCCCCGGTATAGTCAGGGGTTAATGGGAGTCGTCCCCGTCCCCCCATTATATGCCCAGAACCATGGACCCGGTATTTGTGGTTCGGACTGTCTCCAACCAGCCATAATGTTGTGAGAGTGAAATTATGTCTAAGTCCAGCTTCGGTACATTAGAAGCAACTCTGAAACTTAACCCAAGCGTTTTTCGAAGCTACTTTTTGGCTAACTTCTTATAGGAAGGTCTAGGAGCTCTGAAAATGAACGTGCGCATCTTTCACTCTTCCCGAGGGACTTAGAAGAATTTTGTGATATTTTTTATTAAAATGGTGTATAAGGGTACATATATAAATATATTTTATGCACTGTATATGAGCTGGCGATTTCTAAGTCTGTGGTTCCGAGAGGGGGTAACCAGGCTCACAAATAAAGTTCAAGTCACTTGGCTGCCAGAATGCCCTGCTTCAGCACAGACCAGAAAGGCATTGTGATACGCGTATCCCCGGTATAGTCAGGGGTTAATGGGAGTCGTCCTCGTCCCCCCAGTATATGCCAAGAACCATGGACCCGGTATGTGTGGTTCGGACTGTCTCCAACCAGCCATAATGTTGTGAGAGTGAAATTATGTCTAAGTCCAGCTTCGGTACATTAGAAGCAACTCTGAAACTTAACCCAAGCGTTTTTCGAAGCTACTTTTTGGCTAACTTCTTATAGGAAGGTCTAGGAGCTCTGAAAATGAACGTGCGCATCTTTCACTCTTCCCGAGGGACTTAGAAGAATTTTGTGATATTTTTTTATTAAAATGGTGTATAAGGGTACATATATAAATATATTTTATGCACTGTATATGAGCTGGCGATTTCTAAGTCTGTGGTTCCGAGAGGGGGTAACCAGGCTCACTAATAAAGGTCAAGCCACTTGGCTGCCAGAATGCCCTGCTTCAGCACAGACCAGTAAGGCATTGTGATACGCATATCCCCGGTATAGTCAGGGGTTAATGGGAGTCGTCCTCGTCCCCCCAGTATATGCCCAGAACCATGGACCCGGTATTTGTGGTTCGGACTGTCTCCAATCAGCCATAATGTTGTGAGAGTGAAATTATGTCTAAGTCCAGCTTCGGTACATTAGAAGCAACTCTGAAACTTAACCTAAGCGTTTTTCGAAGCTACTTTTTGGCTAACTTCTTATAGGAAGGTCTAGGAGCTCTGAAAATGAACGTGCGCATCTTTCACTCTTTCCGAGGGACTTGGAAGAATTTTGTGATATTTTTTATTAAAATGGTGTATAAGGGTACATATATAAATATATTTTATGCACTGTATATGAGCTGGCGATTTCTAAGTCTGTGGTTCCGAGAGGGGGTAACCAGGCTCACTAATAAAGGTCAAGCCACTTGGCTGCCAGAATGCCCTGCTTCAGCACAGACCAGTAAGGCATTGTGATACGCATATCCCCGGTATAGTCAGGGGTTAATGGGAGTCGTCCTCGTCCCCCCAGTATATGCCCAGAACCATGGACCCGGTATTTGTGGTTCGGACTGTCTCCAATCAGCCATAATGTTGTGAGAGTGAAATTATGTCTAAGTCCAGCTTCGGTACATTAGAAGCAACTCTGAAACTTAACCTAAGCGTTTTTCGAAGCTACTTTCTGGCTAACATCTTATAGGAAGGTCTAGGAGCTCTGAAAATGAACTTGCGCATCTTTCACTCTTTCCGAGGGACTTGGAAGAATTTATGTGATATTTTTTATTAAAATGGTGTATAAGGGTACATATATAAATATATTTTATGCACTGTATATGAGCTGGCGATTTCTACGTCTGTGGTTCCGAGAGGGGGTAACCAGGCTCACTAATAAAGGTCAAGCCACTTGGCTGCCAGAATGCCCTGCTTCAGCACAGACCAGTAAGGCATTGTGATACGCGTATCCCCGGTATAGTCAGGGGTTAATGGGAGTCGTCCTCGTCCCCCCAGTATACGCCCAAAACCATGGACCCGGTATTTGTGGTTCGGACTGTCTCCAACCAGCCATAATGTTGTGAGAGTGAAATTATGTCTAAGTCCAGCTTCGGTACATTAGAAGCAACTCTGAAACTTAACCTAAGCGTTTCTCGAAGCTACTTTTTGGCTAACTTCTTATAGGAAGGTCTAGGAGCTCTGAAAATGAACGTGCGCATCTTTCACTTGTTTCGAGGGACTTAGAAGAATTTTGTGATATTTTTTATTAAAATGGTGTATAAGGGTACATATATAAATATATTTTATGCACTGTATATGAGCTGGCGATTTCTAAGTCTGTGGTTCCGAGAGGGGGTAACCAGGCTCACTAATAAAGGTCAAGCCACTTGGCTGCCAGAATGCCCTGCTTCAGCACAGACCAGAAAGGCATTGTGATACGCGTATCCCCGGTATAGTCAGGGGTTAATGGGAGTCGTCCCCGTCCCCCCAGTATATGCCCAGAACCAAGGACCCGGTATTTGTGGTTCGGACTGTCTCCAACCAGCCATAATGTTGTGAGAGTGAAATTATGTCTAAGTCCAGCTTCGGTACATTAGAAGCAACTCTGAAACTTAACCCAAGCGTTTTTCGAAGCTACTTTTTGGCTAACTTCTTATAGGAAGGTCTAGGAGCTCTGAAAATGAACGTGCGCATCTTTCACTCTTCCCGAGGGACTTAGAAGAATTTTGTGATATTTTTTATTAAAATGGTGTATAAGGGTACATATATAAATATATTTTATGCACTGTATATGAGCTGGCGATTTCTAAGTCTGTGGTTCCGAGAGGGGGTAACCAGGCTCACAAATAAAGTTCAAGTCACTTGGCTGCCAGAATGCCCTGCTTCAGCACAGACCAGAAAGGCATTGTGATACGCGTATCCCCGGTATAGTCAGGGGTTAATGGGAGTCGTCCCCGTCCCCCCATTATATGCCCAGAACCATGGACCCGGTATTTGTGGTTCGGACTGTCTCCAACCAGCCATAATGTTGTGAGAGTGAAATTATGTCTAAGTCCAGCTTCGGTACATTAGAAGCAACTCTGAAACTTAACCCAAGCGTTTTTCGAAGCTACTTTTTGGCTAACTTCTTATAGGAAGGTCTAGGAGCTCTGAAAATGAACGTGCGCATCTTTCACTCTTCCCGAGGGACTTAGAAGAATTTTGTGATATTTTTTATTAAAATGGTGTATAAGGGTACATATATAAATATATTTTATGCACTGTATATGAGCTGGCGATTTCTAAGTCTGTGGTTCCGAGAGGGGGTAACCAGGCTCACAAATAAAGTTCAAGTCACTTGGCTGCCAGAATGCCCTGCTTCAGCACAGACCAGAAAGGCATTGTGATACGCGTATCCCCGGTATAGTCAGGGGTTAATGGGAGTCGTCCTCGTCCCCCCAGTATATGCCAAGAACCATGGACCCGGTATGTGTGGTTCGGACTGTCTCCAACCAGCCATAATGTTGTGAGAGTGAAATTATGTCTAAGTCCAGCTTCGGTACATTAGAAGCAACTCTGAAACTTAACCTAAGCGTTTTTCGAAGCTACTTTTTGGCTAACTTCTTATAGGAAGGTCTAGGAGCTCTGAAAATGAACGTGCGCATCTTTCACTGGTCCCGAGGGACTTAGAAGAATTTTGTGATATTTTTTATTAAAATGGTGTATAAGGGTACATATATAAATATATTTTATGCACTGTATACTGTATGAGCTGGTGATTTCTAAGTCTGTGGTTCCGAGAGGGGGTAACCAGGCTCACTAATAAAGGTCAAGCCACTTGGCTGCCAGAATGCCCTGCTTCAGAACAGACCAGTAAGGCATTGTGATACGCGTATCCCCGGTATAGTCAGGGGTTAATGGGAGTCGTCCCCATCCCCCCAGTATATGCCCAGAACCATGGACCCGGTATTTGTGGTTCGGACTGTCTCCAACCAGCCATAATGTTGTGAGAGTGAAATTATGTCTAAGTCCAGCTTCGGTACATTAGAAGCAACTCTGAAACTTAACCCAAGCGTTTTTCGAAGCTACTTTTTGGCTAACTTCTTATAGGAAGGTCTAGGAGCTCTGAAAATGAACGTGCGCATCTTTCACTCTTCCCGAGGGACTTAGAAGAATTTTGTGATAATTTTTTATTAAAATGGTGTATAAGGGTACATATATAAATATATTTTATGCACTGTATATGAGCTGGCGATTTCTAAGTCTGTGGTTCCGAGAGGGGGTAACCAGGCTCACTAATAAAGGTCAAGCCACTTGGCTGCCAGAATGCCCTGCTTCAGCACAGACCAGTAAGGCATTGTGATACGCATATCCCCGGTATAGTCAGGGGTTAATGGGAGTCGTCCTCGTCCCCCCAGTATATGCCCAGAACCATGGACCCGGTATTTGTGGTTCGGACTGTCTCCAATCAGCCATAATGTTGTGAGAGTGAAATTATGTCTAAGTCCAGCTTCGGTACATTAGAAGCAACTCTGAAACTTAACCTAAGCGTTTTTCGAAGCTACTTTTTGGCTAACTTCTTATAGGAAGGTCTAGGAGCTCTGAAAATGAACGTGCGCATCTTTCACTCTTTCCGAGGGACTTGGAAGAATTTTGTGATATTTTTTATTAAAATGGTGTATAAGGGTACATATATAAATATATTTTATGCACTGTATATGAGCTGGCGATTTATAAGTCTGTGGTTCCGAGAGGGGGTAACCAGGCTCACTAATAAAGGTCAAGCCACTTGGCTGCCAGAATGCCCTGCTTCAGCACAGACCAGTAAGGCATTGTGATACGCATATCCCCGGTATAGTCAGGGGTTAATGGGAGTCGTCCTCGTCCCCCCAGTATATGCCCAGAACCATGGACCCGGTATTTGTGGTTCGGACTGTCTCCAATCAGCCATAATGTTGTGAGAGTGAAATTATGTCTAAGTCCAGCTTCGGTACATTTGAAGCAACTCTGAAACTTAACCTAAGCGTTTTTCGAAGCTACTTTCTGGCTAACATCTTATAGGAAGGTCTAGGAGCTCTGAAAATGAACTTGCGCATCTTTCACTCTTTCCGAGGGACTTGGAAGAATTTATGTGATATTTTTTATTAAAATGGTGTATAAGGGTACATATATAAATATATTTTATGCACTGTATATGAGCTGGCGATTTCTACGTCTGTGGTTCCGAGAGGGGGTAACCAGGCTCACTAATAAAGGTCAAGCCACTTGGCTGCCAGAATGCCCTGCTTCAGCACAGACCAGTAAGGCATTGTGATACGCGTATCCCCGGTATAGTCAGGGGTTAATGGGAGTCGTCCTCGTCCCCCCAGTATACGCCCAAAACCATGGACCCGGTATTTGTGGTTCGGACTGTCTCCAACCAGCCATAATGTTGTGAGAGTGAAATTATGTCTAAGTCCAGCTTCGGTACATTAGAAGCAACTCTGAAACTTAACCTAAGCGTTTCTCGAAGCTACTTTTTGGCTAACTTCTTATAGGAAGGTCTAGGAGCTCTGAAAATGAACGTGCGCATCTTTCACTTGTTCCGAGGGACTTAGAAGAATTTTGTGATATTTTTTATTAAAATGGTGTATAAGGGTACATATATAAATATATTTTATGCACTGTATATGAGCTGGCGATTTCTAAGTCTGTGGTTCCGAGAGGGGGTAACCAGGCTCACTAATAAAGGTCAAGCCACTTGGCTGCCAGAATGCCCTGCTTCAGCACAGACCAGAAAGGCATTGTGATACGCGTATCCCCGGTATAGTCAGGGGTTAATGGGAGTCGTCCCCGTCCCCCCAGTATATGCCCAGAACCAAGGACCCGGTATTTGTGGTTCGGACTGTCTCCAACCAGCCATAATGTTGTGAGAGTGAAATTATGTCTAAGTCCAGCTTCGGTACATTAGAAGCAACTCTGAAACTTAACCCAAGCGTTTTTCGAAGCTACTTTTTGGCTAACTTCTTATAGGAAGGTCTAGGAGCTCTGAAAATGAACGTGCGCATCTTTCACTCTTCCCGAGGGACTTAGAAGAATTTTGTGATATTTTTTATTAAAATGGTGTATAAGGGTACATATATAAATATATTTTATGCACTGTATATGAGCTGGCGATTTCTAAGTCTGTGGTTCCGAGAGGGGGTAACCAGGCTCACAAATAAAGTTCAAGTCACTTGGCTGCCAGAATGCCCTGCTTCAGCACAGACCAGAAAGGCATTGTGATACGCGTATCCCCGGTATAGTCAGGGGTTAATGGGAGTCGTCCCCGTCCCCCCATTATATGCCCAGAACCATGGACCCGGTATTTGTGGTTCGGACTGTCTCCAACCAGCCATAATGTTGTGAGAGTGAAATTATGTCTAAGTCCAGCTTCGGTACATTAGAAGCAACTCTGAAACTTAACCCAAGCGTTTTTCGAAGCTACTTTTTGGCTAACTTCTTATAGGAAGGTCTAGGAGCTCTGAAAATGAACGTGCGCATCTTTCACTCTTCCCGAGGGACTTAGAAGAATTTTGTGATATTTTTTATTAAAATGGTGTATAAGGGTACATATATAAATATATTTTATGCACTGTATATGAGCTGGCGATTTCTAAGTCTGTGGTTCCGAGAGGGGGTAACCAGGCTCACAAATAAAGTTCAAGTCACTTGGCTGCCAGAATGCCCTGCTTCAGCACAGACCAGAAAGGCATTGTGATACGCGTATCCCCGGTATAGTCAGGGGTTAATGGGAGTCGTCCTCGTCCCCCCAGTATATGCCCAGAACCATGGACCCGGTATTTGTGGTTCGGACTGTCTCCAACCAGCCATAATGTTGTGAGAGTGAAATTATGTCTAAGTCCAGCTTCGGTACATTAGAAGCAACTCTGAAACTTAACCTAAGCGTTTTTCGAAGCTACTTTTTGGCTAACTTCTTATAGGAAGGTCTAGGAGCTCTGAAAATGAACGTGCGCATCTTTCACTGGTCCCGAGGGACTTAGAAGAATTTTGTGATATTTTTTATTAAAATGGTGTATAAGGGTACATATATAAATATATTTTATGCACTGTATACTGTATGAGCTGGTGATTTCTAAGTCTGTGGTTCCGAGAGGGGGTAACCAGGCTCACTAATAAAGGTCAAGCCACTTGGCTGCCAGAATGCCCTGCTTCAGAACAGACCAGTAAGGCATTGTGATACGCGTATCCCCGGTATAGTCAGGGGTTAATGGGAGTCGTCCCCATCCCCCCAGTATATGCCCAGAACCATGGACCCGGTATTTGTGGTTCGGACTGTCTCCAACCAGCCATAATGTTGTGAGAGTGAAATTATGTCTAAGTCCAGCTTCGGTACATTAGAAGCAACTCTGAAACTTAACCCAAGCGTTTTTCGAAGCTACTTTTTGGCTAACTTCTTATAGGAAGGTCTAGGAGCTCTGAAAATGAACGTGCGCATCTTTCACTCTTCCCGAGGGACTTAGAAGAATTTTGTGATATTTTTTTATTAAAATGGTGTATAAGGGTACATATATAAATATATTTTATGCACTGTATATGAGCTGGCGATTTCTAAGTCTGTGGTTCCGAGAGGGGGTAACCAGGCTCACTAATAAAGGTCAAGCCACTTGGCTGCCAGAATGCCCTGCTTCAGCACAGACCAGTAAGGCATTGTGATACGCATATCCCCGGTATAGTCAGGGGTTAATGGGAGTCGTCCTCGTCCCCCCAGTATATGCCCAGAACCATGGACCCGGTATTTGTGGTTCGGACTGTCTCCAATCAGCCATAATGTTGTGAGAGTGAAATTATGTCTAAGTCCAGCTTCGGTACATTAGAAGCAACTCTGAAACTTAACCTAAGCGTTTTTCGAAGCTACTTTTTGGCTAACTTCTTATAGGAAGGTCTAGGAGCTCTGAAAATGAACGTGCGCATCTTTCACTCTTTCCGAGGGACTTGGAAGAATTTTGTGATATTTTTTATTAAAATGGTGTATAAGGGTACATATATAAATATATTTTATGCACTGTATATGAGCTGGCGATTTCTAAGTCTGTGGTTCCGAGAGGGGGTAACCAGGCTCACTAATAAAGGTCAAGCCACTTGGCTGCCAGAATGCCCTGCTTCAGCACAGACCAGTAAGGCATTGTGATACGCATATCCCCGGTATAGTCAGGGGTTAATGGGAGTCGTCCTCGTCCCCCCAGTATATGCCCAGAACCATGGACCCGGTATTTGTGGTTCGGACTGTCTCCAATCAGCCATAATGTTGTGAGAGTGAAATTATGTCTAAGTCCAGCTTCGGTACATTAGAAGCAACTCTGAAACTTAACCTAAGCGTTTTTCGAAGCTACTTTCTGGCTAACATCTTATAGGAAGGTCTAGGAGCTCTGAAAATGAACTTGCGCATCTTTCACTCTTTCCGAGGGACTTGGAAGAATTTATGTGATATTTTTTATTAAAATGGTGTATAAGGGTACATATATAAATATATTTTATGCACTGTATATGAGCTGGCGATTTCTACGTCTGTGGTTCCGAGAGGGGGTAACCAGGCTCACTAATAAAGGTCAAGCCACTTGGCTGCCAGAATGCCCTGCTTCAGCACAGACCAGTAAGGCATTGTGATACGCGTATCCCCGGTATAGTCAGGGGTTAATGGGAGTCGTCCTCGTCCCCCCAGTATACGCCCAAAACCATGGACCCGGTATTTGTGGTTCGGACTGTCTCCAACCAGCCATAATGTTGTGAGAGTGAAATTATGTCTAAGTCCAGCTTCGGTACATTAGAAGCAACTCTGAAACTTAACCTAAGCGTTTCTCGAAGCTACTTTTTGGCTAACTTCTTATAGGAAGGTCTAGGAGCTCTGAAAATGAACGTGCGCATCTTTCACTTGTTCCGAGGGACTTAGAAGAATTTTGTGATATTTTTTATTAAAATGGTGTATAAGGGTACATATATAAATATATTTTATGCACTGTATATGAGCTGGCGATTTCTAAGTCTGTGGTTCCGAGAGGGGGTAACCAGGCTCACTAATAAAGGTCAAGCCACTTGGCTGCCAGAATGCCCTGCTTCAGCACAGACCAGAAAGGCATTGTGATACGCGTATCCCCGGTATAGTCAGGGGTTAATGGGAGTCGTCCCCGTCCCCCCAGTATATGCCCAGAACCAAGGACCCGGTATTTGTGGTTCGGACTGTCTCCAACCAGCCATAATGTTGTGAGAGTGAAATTATGTCTAAGTCCAGCTTCGGTACATTAGAAGCAACTCTGAAACTTAACCCAAGCGTTTTTCGAAGCTACTTTTTGGCTAACTTCTTATAGGAAGGTCTAGGAGCTCTGAAAATGAACGTGCGCATCTTTCACTCTTCCCGAGGGACTTAGAAGAATTTTGTGATATTTTTTATTAAAATGGTGTATAAGGGTACATATATAAATATATTTTATGCACTGTATATGAGCTGGCGATTTCTAAGTCTGTGGTTCCGAGAGGGGGTAACCAGGCTCACAAATAAAGTTCAAGTCACTTGGCTGCCAGAATGCCCTGCTTCAGCACAGACCAGAAAGGCATTGTGATACGCGTATCCCCGGTATAGTCAGGGGTTAATGGGAGTCGTCCCCGTCCCCCCATTATATGCCCAGAACCATGGACCCGGTATTTGTGGTTCGGACTGTCTCCAACCAGCCATAATGTTGTGAGAGTGAAATTATGTCTAAGTCCAGCTTCGGTACATTAGAAGCAACTCTGAAACTTAACCCAAGCGTTTTTCGAAGCTACTTTTTGGCTAACTTCTTATAGGAAGGTCTAGGAGCTCTGAAAATGAACGTGCGCATCTTTCACTCTTCCCGAGGGACTTAGAAGAATTTTGTGATATTTTTTATTAAAATGGTGTATAAGGGTACATATATAAATATATTTTATGCACTGTATATGAGCTGGCGATTTCTAAGTCTGTGGTTCCGAGAGGGGGTAACCAGGCTCACAAATAAAGTTCAAGTCACTTGGCTGCCAGAATGCCCTGCTTCAGCACAGACCAGAAAGGCATTGTGATACGCGTATCCCCGGTATAGTCAGGGGTTAATGGGAGTCGTCCTCGTCCCCCCAGTATATGCCCAGAACCATGGACCCGGTATTTGTGGTTCGGACTGTCTCCAACCAGCCATAATGTTGTGAGAGTGAAATTATGTCTAAGTCCAGCTTCGGTACATTAGAAGCAACTCTGAAACTTAACCTAAGCGTTTTTCGAAGCTACTTTTTGGCTAACTTCTTATAGGAAGGTCTAGGAGCTCTGAAAATGAACGTGCGCATCTTTCACTGGTCCCGAGGGACTTAGAAGAATTTTGTGATATTTTTTATTAAAATGGTGTATAAGGGTACATATATAAATATATTTTATGCACTGTATATGAGCTGGCGATTTCTAAGTCTGTGGTTCCGAGAGGGGGTAACCAGGCTCACTAATAAAGGTCAAGCCACTTGGCTGCCAGAATGCCCTGCTTCAGCACAGACCAGTAAGGCATTGTGATACGCGTATCCCCGGTATAGTCAGGGGTTAATGGGAGTCGTCCCCGTCCCCCCAGTATATGCCCAGAACCATGGACCCGGTATTTGTGGTTCGGACTGTCTCCAACCAGCCATAATGTTGTGAGAGTGAAATTATGTCTAAGTCCAGCTTCGGTACATTAGAAGCAACTCTGAAACTTAACCCAAGCGTTTTTCGAAGCTACTTTTTGGCTAACTTCTTATAGGAAGGTCTAGGAGCTCTGAAAATGAACGTGCGCATCTTTCACTCTTCCCGAGGGACTTAGAAGAATTTTGTGATATTTTTTTATTAAAATGGTGTATAAGGGTACATATATAAATATATTTTATGCACTGTATATGAGCTGGCGATTTCTAAGTCTGTGGTTCCGAGAGGGGGTAACCAGGCTCACTAATAAAGGTCAAGCCACTTGGCTGCCAGAATGCCCTGCTTCAGCACAGACCAGTAAGGCATTGTGATACGCATATCCCCGGTATAGTCAGGGGTTAATGGGAGTCGTCCTCGTCCCCCCAGTATATGCCCAGAACCATGGACCCGGTATTTGTGGTTCGGACTGTCTCCAATCAGCCATAATGTTGTGAGAGTGAAATTATGTCTAAGTCCAGCTTCGGTACATTAGAAGCAACTCTGAAACTTAACCTAAGCGTTTTTCGAAGCTACTTTTTGGCTAACTTCTTATAGGAAGGTCTAGGAGCTCTGAAAATGAACGTGCGCATCTTTCACTCTTTCCGAGGGACTTGGAAGAATTTTGTGATATTTTTTATTAAAATGGTGTATAAGGGTACATATATAAATATATTTTATGCACTGTATATGAGCTGGCGATTTCTAAGTCTGTGGTTCCGAGAGGGGGTAACCAGGCTCACTAATAAAGGTCAAGCCACTTGGCTGCCAGAATGCCCTGCTTCAGCACAGACCAGTAAGGCATTGTGATACGCATATCCCCGGTATAGTCAGGGGTTAATGGGAGTCGTCCTCGTCCCCCCAGTATATGCCCAGAACCATGGACCCGGTATTTGTGGTTCGGACTGTCTCCAATCAGCCATAATGTTGTGAGAGTGAAATTATGTCTAAGTCCAGCTTCGGTACATTAGAAGCAACTCTGAAACTTAACCTAAGCGTTTTTCGAAGCTACTTTCTGGCTAACATCTTATAGGAAGGTCTAGGAGCTCTGAAAATGAACTTGCGCATCTTTCACTCTTTCCGAGGGACTTGGAAGAATTTATGTGATATTTTTTATTAAAATGGTGTATAAGGGTACATATATAAATATATTTTATGCACTGTATATGAGCTGGCGATTTCTACGTCTGTGGTTCCGAGAGGGGGTAACCAGGCTCACTAATAAAGGTCAAGCCACTTGGCTGCCAGAATGCCCTGCTTCAGCACAGACCAGTAAGGCATTGTGATACGCGTATCCCCGGTATAGTCAGGGGTTAATGGGAGTCGTCCTCGTCCCCCCAGTATACGCCCAAAACCATGGACCCGGTATTTGTGGTTCGGACTGTCTCCAACCAGCCATAATGTTGTGAGAGTGAAATTATGTCTAAGTCCAGCTTCGGTACATTAGAAGCAACTCTGAAACTTAACCTAAGCGTTTCTCGAAGCTACTTTTTGGCTAACTTCTTATAGGAAGGTCTAGGAGCTCTGAAAATGAACGTGCGCATCTTTCACTTGTTCCGAGGGACTTAGAAGAATTTTGTGATATTTTTTATTAAAATGGTGTATAAGGGTACATATATAAATATATTTTATGCACTGTATATGAGCTGGCGATTTCTAAGTCTGTGGTTCCGAGAGGGGGTAACCAGGCTCACTAATAAAGGTCAAGCCACTTGGCTGCCAGAATGCCCTGCTTCAGCACAGACCAGAAAGGCATTGTGATACGCGTATCCCCGGTATAGTCAGGGGTTAATGGGAGTCGTCCCCGTCCCCCCAGTATATGCCCAGAACCAAGGACCCGGTATTTGTGGTTCGGACTGTCTCCAACCAGCCATAATGTTGTGAGAGTGAAATTATGTCTAAGTCCAGCTTCGGTACATTAGAAGCAACTCTGAAACTTAACCCAAGCGTTTTTCGAAGCTACTTTTTGGCTAACTTCTTATAGGAAGGTCTAGGAGCTCTGAAAATGAACGTGCGCATCTTTCACTCTTCCCGAGGGACTTAGAAGAATTTTGTGATATTTTTTATTAAAATGGTGTATAAGGGTACATATATAAATATATTTTATGCACTGTATATGAGCTGGCGATTTCTAAGTCTGTGGTTCCGAGAGGGGGTAACCAGGCTCACAAATAAAGTTCAAGTCACTTGGCTGCCAGAATGCCCTGCTTCAGCACAGACCAGAAAGGCATTGTGATACGCGTATCCCCGGTATAGTCAGGGGTTAATGGGAGTCGTCCCCGTCCCCCCATTATATGCCCAGAACCATGGACCCGGTATTTGTGGTTCGGACTGTCTCCAACCAGCCATAATGTTGTGAGAGTGAAATTATGTCTAAGTCCAGCTTCGGTACATTAGAAGCAACTCTGAAACTTAACCCAAGCGTTTTTCGAAGCTACTTTTTGGCTAACTTCTTATAGGAAGGTCTAGGAGCTCTGAAAATGAACGTGCGCATCTTTCACTCTTCCCGAGGGACTTAGAAGAATTTTGTGATATTTTTTATTAAAATGGTGTATAAGGGTACATATATAAATATATTTTATGCACTGTATATGAGCTGGCGATTTCTAAGTCTGTGGTTCCGAGAGGGGGTAACCAGGCTCACAAATAAAGTTCAAGTCACTTGGCTGCCAGAATGCCCTGCTTCAGCACAGACCAGAAAGGCATTGTGATACGCGTATCCCCGGTATAGTCAGGGGTTAATGGGAGTCGTCCTCGTCCCCCCAGTATATGCCCAGAACCATGGACCCGGTATTTGTGGTTCGGACTGTCTCCAACCAGCCATAATGTTGTGAGAGTGAAATTATGTCTAAGTCCAGCTTCGGTACATTAGAAGCAACTCTGAAACTTAACCTAAGCGTTTTTCGAAGCTACTTTTTGGCTAACTTCTTATAGGAAGGTCTAGGAGCTCTGAAAATGAACGTGCGCATCTTTCACTGGTCCCGAGGGACTTAGAAGAATTTTGTGATATTTTTTATTAAAATGGTGTATAAGGGTACATATATAAATATATTTTATGCACTGTATATGAGCTGGCGATTTCTAAGTCTGTGGTTCCGAGAGGGGGTAACCAGGCTCACTAATAAAGGTCAAGCCACTTGGCTGCCAGAATGCCCTGCTTCAGCACAGACCAGTAAGGCATTGTGATACGCGTATCCCCGGTATAGTCAGGGGTTAATGGGAGTCGTCCCCGTCCCCCCAGTATATGCCCAGAACCATGGACCCGGTATTTGTGGTTCGGACTGTCTCCAACCAGCCATAATGTTGTGAGAGTGAAATTATGTCTAAGTCCAGCTTCGGTACATTAGAAGCAACTCTGAAACTTAACCCAAGCGTTTTTCGAAGCTACTTTTTGGCTAACTTCTTATAGGAAGGTCTAGGAGCTCTGAAAATGAACGTGCGCATCTTTCACTCTTCCCGAGGGACTTAGAAGAATTTTGTGATATTTTTTTATTAAAATGGTGTATAAGGGTACATATATAAATATATTTTATGCACTGTATATGAGCTGGCGATTTCTAAGTCTGTGGTTCCGAGAGGGGGTAACCAGGCTCACTAATAAAGGTCAAGCCACTTGGCTGCCAGAATGCCCTGCTTCAGCACAGACCAGTAAGGCATTGTGATACGCATATCCCCGGTATAGTCAGGGGTTAATGGGAGTCGTCCTCGTCCCCCCAGTATATGCCCAGAACCATGGACCCGGTATTTGTGGTTCGGACTGTCTCCAATCAGCCATAATGTTGTGAGAGTGAAATTATGTCTAAGTCCAGCTTCGGTACATTAGAAGCAACTCTGAAACTTAACCTAAGCGTTTTTCGAAGCTACTTTTTGGCTAACTTCTTATAGGAAGGTCTAGGAGCTCTGAAAATGAACGTGCGCATCTTTCACTCTTTCCGAGGGACTTGGAAGAATTTTGTGATATTTTTTATTAAAATGGTGTATAAGGGTACATATATAAATATATTTTATGCACTGTATATGAGCTGGCGATTTCTAAGTCTGTGGTTCCGAGAGGGGGTAACCAGGCTCACTAATAAAGGTCAAGCCACTTGGCTGCCAGAATGCCCTGCTTCAGCACAGACCAGTAAGGCATTGTGATACGCATATCCCCGGTATAGTCAGGGGTTAATGGGAGTCGTCCTCGTCCCCCCAGTATATGCCCAGAACCATGGACCCGGTATTTGTGGTTCGGACTGTCTCCAATCAGCCATAATGTTGTGAGAGTGAAATTATGTCTAAGTCCAGCTTCGGTACATTAGAAGCAACTCTGAAACTTAACCTAAGCGTTTTTCGAAGCTACTTTCTGGCTAACATCTTATAGGAAGGTCTAGGAGCTCTGAAAATGAACTTGCGCATCTTTCACTCTTTCCGAGGGACTTGGAAGAATTTATGTGATATTTTTTATTAAAATGGTGTATAAGGGTACATATATAAATATATTTTATGCACTGTATATGAGCTGGCGATTTCTACGTCTGTGGTTCCGAGAGGGGGTAACCAGGCTCACTAATAAAGGTCAAGCCACTTGGCTGCCAGAATGCCCTGCTTCAGCACAGACCAGTAAGGCATTGTGATACGCGTATCCCCGGTATAGTCAGGGGTTAATGGGAGTCGTCCTCGTCCCCCCAGTATACGCCCAAAACCATGGACCCGGTATTTGTGGTTCGGACTGTCTCCAACCAGCCATAATGTTGTGAGAGTGAAATTATGTCTAAGTCCAGCTTCGGTACATTAGAAGCAACTCTGAAACTTAACCTAAGCGTTTCTCGAAGCTACTTTTTGGCTAACTTCTTATAGGAAGGTCTAGGAGCTCTGAAAATGAACGTGCGCATCTTTCACTTGTTCCGAGGGACTTAGAAGAATTTTGTGATATTTTTTATTAAAATGGTGTATAAGGGTACATATATAAATATATTTTATGCACTGTATATGAGCTGGCGATTTCTAAGTCTGTGGTTCCGAGAGGGGGTAACCAGGCTCACTAATAAAGGTCAAGCCACTTGGCTGCCAGAATGCCCTGCTTCAGCACAGACCAGAAAGGCATTGTGATACGCGTATCCCCGGTATAGTCAGGGGTTAATGGGAGTCGTCCCCGTCCCCCCAGTATATGCCCAGAACCAAGGACCCGGTATTTGTGGTTCGGACTGTCTCCAACCAGCCATAATGTTGTGAGAGTGAAATTATGTCTAAGTCCAGCTTCGGTACATTAGAAGCAACTCTGAAACTTAACCCAAGCGTTTTTCGAAGCTACTTTTTGGCTAACTTCTTATAGGAAGGTCTAGGAGCTCTGAAAATGAACGTGCGCATCTTTCACTCTTCCCGAGGGACTTAGAAGAATTTTGTGATATTTTTTATTAAAATGGTGTATAAGGGTACATATATAAATATATTTTATGCACTGTATATGAGCTGGCGATTTCTAAGTCTGTGGTTCCGAGAGGGGGTAACCAGGCTCACAAATAAAGTTCAAGTCACTTGGCTGCCAGAATGCCCTGCTTCAGCACAGACCAGAAAGGCATTGTGATACGCGTATCCCCGGTATAGTCAGGGGTTAATGGGAGTCGTCCCCGTCCCCCCATTATATGCCCAGAACCATGGACCCGGTATTTGTGGTTCGGACTGTCTCCAACCAGCCATAATGTTGTGAGAGTGAAATTATGTCTAAGTCCAGCTTCGGTACATTAGAAGCAACTCTGAAACTTAACCCAAGCGTTTTTCGAAGCTACTTTTTGGCTAACTTCTTATAGGAAGGTCTAGGAGCTCTGAAAATGAACGTGCGCATCTTTCACTCTTCCCGAGGGACTTAGAAGAATTTTGTGATATTTTTTATTAAAATGGTGTATAAGGGTACATATATAAATATATTTTATGCACTGTATATGAGCTGGCGATTTCTAAGTCTGTGGTTCCGAGAGGGGGTAACCAGGCTCACAAATAAAGTTCAAGTCACTTGGCTGCCAGAATGCCCTGCTTCAGCACAGACCAGAAAGGCATTGTGATACGCGTATCCCCGGTATAGTCAGGGGTTAATGGGAGTCGTCCTCGTCCCCCCAGTATATGCCCAGAACCATGGACCCGGTATTTGTGGTTCGGACTGTCTCCAACCAGCCATAATGTTGTGAGAGTGAAATTATGTCTAAGTCCAGCTTCGGTACATTAGAAGCAACTCTGAAACTTAACCTAAGCGTTTTTCGAAGCTACTTTTTGGCTAACTTCTTATAGGAAGGTCTAGGAGCTCTGAAAATGAACGTGCGCATCTTTCACTGGTCCCGAGGGACTTAGAAGAATTTTGTGATATTTTTTATTAAAATGGTGTATAAGGGTACATATATAAATATATTTTATGCACTGTATATGAGCTGGCGATTTCTAAGTCTGTGGTTCCGAGAGGGGGTAACCAGGCTCACTAATAAAGGTCAAGCCACTTGGCTGCCAGAATGCCCTGCTTCAGCACAGACCAGTAAGGCATTGTGATACGCGTATCCCCGGTATAGTCAGGGGTTAATGGGAGTCGTCCCCGTCCCCCCAGTATATGCCCAGAACCATGGACCCGGTATTTGTGGTTCGGACTGTCTCCAACCAGCCATAATGTTGTGAGAGTGAAATTATGTCTAAGTCCAGCTTCGGTACATTAGAAGCAACTCTGAAACTTAACCCAAGCGTTTTTCGAAGCTACTTTTTGGCTAACTTCTTATAGGAAGGTCTAGGAGCTCTGAAAATGAACTTGCGCATCTTTCACTCATTCCGAGGGACTTAGAAGAATTTTGTGATATTTTTTATTAAAATGGTGTATAAGGGTACATATATAAATATATTTTATGCACTGTATATGAGCTGGCGATTTCTAAGTCTGTGGTTCCGAGAGGGGGTAACCAGGCTCACTAATAAAGGTCAAGCCACTTGGCTGCCAGAATGCCCTGCTTCAGCACAGACCAGTAAGGCATTGTGATACGCGTATCCCCGGTATAGTCAGGGGTTAATGGGAGTCGTCCTCGTCCCCCCAGTATATGCCCAGAACCATGGACCCGGTATTTGTGGTTCGGACTGTCTCCAACCAGCCATAATGTTGTGAGAGTGAAATTATGTCTAAGTCCAGCTTCGGTACATTAGAAGCAACTCTGAAACTTAACCTAAGCGTTTTTCGAAGCTACTTTTTGGCTAACTTCTTATAGGAAGGTCTAGGAGCTCTGAAAATGAACGTGCGCATCTTTCACTCTTTCCGAGGGACTTGGAAGAATTTTGTGATATTTTTTATTAAAATGGTGTATAAGGGTACATATATAAATATATTTTATGCACTGTATATGAGCTGGCGATTTCTAAGTCTGTGGTTCCGAGAGGGGGTAACCAGGCTCACTAATAAAGGTCAAGCCACTTGGCTTCCAGAATGCCCTGCTTCAGCACAGACCAGTAAGGCATTGTGATACGCGTATCCCCGGTATAGTCAGGCGTTAATGGGAGTCGTCCTCGTCCCCCCAGTATATGCCAAGAACCATGGACCCGGTATGTGTGGTTCGGAATGTCTCCAACCAGCCATAATGTTGTGAGAGTGAAATTATGTCTAAGTCCAGCTTCGGTACATTAGAAGCAACTCTGAAACTTAACCTAAGCGTTTTTCGAAGCTACTTTTTGGCTAACTTCTTATAGGAAGGTCTAGGAGCTCTGAAAATGAACGTGCGCATCTTTCACTCTTCCCGAGGGACTTAGAAGAATTTTGTGATATTTTTTATTAAAATGGTGTATAAGGGTACATATATAAATATATTTTATGCACTGTATATGAGCTGGCGATTTCTAAGTCTGTGGTTCCGAGAGGGGGTAACCAGGCTCACAAATAAAGTTCAAGTCACTTGGCTGCCAGAATGCCCTGCTTCAGCACAGACCAGAAAGGCATTGTGATACGCGTATCCCCGGTATAGTCAGGGTTTAATGGGAGTCGTCCTCGTCCCCCCAGTATATGCCCAGAACCATGGACCCGGTATTTGTGGTTCGGACTGTCTCCAACCAGCCATAATGTTGTGAGAGTGAAATTATGTCTAAGTCCAGCTTCGGTACATTAGAAGCAACTCTGAAACTTAAACCAAGCGTTTTTCGAAGCTACTTTTTGGCTAACTTCTTATAGGAAGGTCTAGGAGCTCTGAAAATGAACTTGCGCATCTTTCACTCATTCCGAGGGACTTAGAAGAATTTTGTGATATTTTTTATTAAAATGGTGTATAAGGGTACATATATAAATATATTTTATGCACTGTATATGAGCTGGCGATTTCTAAGTCTGTGGTTCCGAGAGGGGGTAACCAGGCTCACTAATAAAGGTCAAGCCACTTGGCTGCCAGAATGCCCTGCTTCAGCACAGACCAGTAAGGCATTGTGATACGCGTATCCCCGGTATAGTCAGGGGTTAATGGGAGTCGTCCTCGTCCCCCCAGTATATGCCCAGAACCATGGACCCGGTATTTGTGGTTCGGACTGTCTCCAACCAGCCATAATGTTGTGAGAGTGAAATTATGTCTAAGTCCAGCTTCGGTACATTAGAAGCAACTCTGAAACTTAACCTAAGCGTTTTTCGAAGCTACTTTTTGGCTAACTTCTTATAGGAAGGTCTAGGAGCTCTGAAAATGAACGTGCGCATCTTTCACTCTTTCCGAGGGACTTGGAAGAATTTTGTGATATTTTTTATTAAAATGGTGTATAAGGGTACATATATAAATATATTTTATGCACTGTATATGAGCTGGCGATTTCTAAGTCTGTGGTTCCGAGAGGGGGTAACCAGGCTCACAAATAAAGTTCAAGTCACTTGGCTGCCAGAATGCCCTGCTTCAGCACAGACCAGAAAGGCATTGTGATACGCGTATCCCCGGTATAGTCAGGGGTTAATGGGAGTCGTCCTCGTCCCCCCAGTATATGCCAAGAACCATGGACCCGGTATGTGTGGTTCGGACTGTCTCCAACCAGCCATAATGTTGTGAGAGTGAAATTATGTCTAAGTCCAGCTTCGGTACATTAGAAGCAACTCTGAAACTTAACCTAAGCGTTTTTCGAAGCTACTTTTTGGCTAACTTCTTATAGGAAGGTCTAGGAGCTCTGAAAATGAACGTGCGCATCTTTCACTGGTCCCGAGGGACTTAGAAGAATTTTGTGATATTTTTTATTAAAATGGTGTATAAGGGTACATATATAAATATATTTTATGCACTGTATACTGTATAAGCTGGTGATTTCTAAGTCTGTGGTTCCGAGAGGGGGTAACCAGGCTCACTAATAAAGGTCAAGCCACTTGGCTGCCAGAATGCCCTGCTTCAGAACAGACCAGTAAGGCATTGTGATACGCGTATCCCCGGTATAGTCAGGGGTTAATGGGAGTCGTCCCCATCCCCCCAGTATATGCCCAGAACCATGGACCCGGTATTTGTGGTTCGGACTGTCTCCAACCAGCCATAATGTTGTGAGAGTGAAATTATGTCTAAGTCCAGCTTCGGTACATTAGAAGCAACTCTGAAACTTAACCCAAGCGTTTTTCGAAGCTACTTTTTGGCTAACTTCTTATAGGAAGGTCTAGGAGCTCTGAAAATGAACGTGCGCATCTTTCACTCTTCCCGAGGGACTTAGAAGAATTTTGTGATATTTTTTTATTAAAATGGTGTATAAGGGTACATATATAAATATATTTTATGCACTGTATATGAGCTGGCGATTTCTAAGTCTGTGGTTCCGAGAGGGGGTAACCAGGCTCACTAATAAAGGTCAAGCCACTTGGCTGCCAGAATGCCCTGCTTCAGCACAGACCAGTAAGGCATTGTGATACGCATATCCCCGGTATAGTCAGGGGTTAATGGGAGTCGTCCTCGTCCCCCCAGTATATGCCCAGAACCATGGACCCGGTATTTGTGGTTCGGACTGTCTCCAATCAGCCATAATGTTGTGAGAGTGAAATTATGTCTAAGTCCAGCTTCGGTACATTAGAAGCAACTCTGAAACTTAACCTAAGCGTTTTTCGAAGCTACTTTTTGGCTAACTTCTTATAGGAAGGTCTAGGAGCTCTGAAAATGAACGTGCGCATCTTTCACTCTTTCCGAGGGACTTGGAAGAATTTTGTGATATTTTTTATTAAAATGGTGTATAAGGGTACATATATAAATATATTTTATGCACTGTATATGAGCTGGCGATTTCTAAGTCTGTGGTTCCGAGAGGGGGTAACCAGGCTCACTAATAAAGGTCAAGCCACTTGGCTGCCAGAATGCCCTGCTTCAGCACAGACCAGTAAGGCATTGTGATACGCATATCCCCGGTATAGTCAGGGGTTAATGGGAGTCGTCCTCGTCCCCCCAGTATATGCCCAGAACCATGGACCCGGTATTTGTGGTTCGGACTGTCTCCAATCAGCCATAATGTTGTGAGAGTGAAATTATGTCTAAGTCCAGCTTCGGTACATTAGAAGCAACTCTGAAACTTAACCTAAGCGTTTTTCGAAGCTACTTTCTGGCTAACATCTTATAGGAAGGTCTAGGAGCTCTGAAAATGAACTTGCACATCTTTCACTCTTTCCGAGGGACTTGGAAGAATTTATGTGATATTTTTTATTAAAATGGTGTATAAGGGTACATATATAAATATATTTTATGCACTGTATATGAGCTGGCGATTTCTACGTCTGTGGTTCCGAGAGGGGGTAACCAGGCTCACTAATAAAGGTCAAGCCACTTGGCTGCCAGAATGCCCTGCTTCAGCACAGACCAGTAAGGCATTGTGATACGCGTATCCCCGGTATAGTCAGGGGTTAATGGGAGTCGTCCTCGTCCCCCCAGTATACGCCCAAAACCATGGACCCGGTATTTGTGGTTCGGACTGTCTCCAACCAGCCATAATGTTGTGAGAGTGAAATTATGTCTAAGTCCAGCTTCGGTACATTAGAAGCAACTCTGAAACTTAACCTAAGCGTTTCTCGAAGCTACTTTCTGGCTAACATCTTATAGGAAGGTCTAGGAGCTCTGAAAATGAACTTGCGCATCTTTCACTCTTTCCGAGGGACTTGGAAGAATTTATGTGATATTTTTTATTAAAATGGTGTATAAGGGTACATATATAAATATATTTTATGCACTGTATATGAGCTGGCGATTTCTACGTCTGTGGTTCCGAGAGGGGGTAACCAGGCTCACTAATAAAGGTCAAGACACTTGGCTGCCAGAATGCCCTGCTTCAGCACAGACCAGTAAGGCATTGTGATACGCGTATCCCCGGTATAGTCAGGGGTTAATGGGAGTCGTCCTCGTCCCCCCAGTATACGCCCAAAACCATGGACCCGGTATTTGTGGTTCGGACTGTCTCCAACCAGCCATAATGTTGTGAGAGTGAAATTATGTCTAAGTCCAGCTTCGGTACATTAGAAGCAACTCTGAAACTTAACCTAAGCGTTTCTCGAAGCTACTTTCTGGCTAACATCTTATAGGAAGGTCTAGGAGCTCTGAAAATGAACGTGCGCATCTTTCACTCTTTCCGAGGGACTTGGAAGAATTTTGTGATATTTTTTATTAAAATGGTGTATAAGGGTACATATATAAATATATTTTATGCACTGTATATGAGCTGGCGATTTCTAAGTCTGTGGTTCCGAGAGGGGGTAACCAGGCTCACTAATAAAGGTCAAGCCACTTGGCTGCCAGAATGCCCTGCTTCAGCACAGACCAGAAAGGCATTGTGATACGCGTATCCCCGGTATAGTCAGGGGTTAATGGGAGTCGTCCCCGTCCCCCCAGTATATGCCCAGAACCAAGGACCCGGTATTTGTGGTTCGGACTGTCTCCAACCAGCCATAATGTTGTGAGAGTGAAATTATGTCTAAGTCCAGCTTCGGTACATTAGAAGCAACTCTGAAACTTAACCCAAGCGTTTTTCGAAGCTACTTTTTGGCTAACTTCTTATAGGAAGGTCTAGGAGCTCTGAAAATGAACGTGCGCATCTTTCACTCTTCCCGAGGGACTTAGAAGAATTTTGTGATATTTTTTATTAAAATGGTGTATAAGGGTACATATATAAATATATTTTATGCACTGTATATGAGCTGGCGATTTCTAAGTCTGTGGTTCCGAGAGGGGGTAACCAGGCTCACAAATAAAGTTCAAGTCACTTGGCTGCCAGAATGCCCTGCTTCAGCACAGACCAGAAAGGCATTGTGATACGCGTATCCCCGGTATAGTCAGGGGTTAATGGGAGTCGTCCCCGTCCCCCCATTATATGCCCAGAACCATGGACCCGGTATTTGTGGTTCGGACTGTCTCCAACCAGCCATAATGTTGTGAGAGTGAAATTATGTCTAAGTCCAGCTTCGGTACATTAGAAGCAACTCTGAAACTTAACCCAAGCGTTTTTCGAAGCTACTTTTTGGCTAACTTCTTATAGGAAGGTCTAGGAGCTCTGAAAATGAACGTGCGCATCTTTCACTCTTCCCGAGGGACTTAGAAGAATTTTGTGATATTTTTTATTAAAATGGTGTATAAGGGTACATATATAAATATATTTTATGCACTGTATATGAGCTGGCGATTTCTAAGTCTGTGGTTCCGAGAGGGGGTAACCAGGCTCACAAATAAAGTTCAAGTCACTTGGCTGCCAGAATGCCCTGCTTCAGCACAGACCAGAAAGGCATTGTGATACGCGTATCCCCGGTATAGTCAGGGGTTAATGGGAGTCGTCCTCGTCCCCCCAGTATATGCCCAGAACCATGGACCCGGTATTTGTGGTTCGGACTGTCTCCAACCAGCCATAATGTTGTGAGAGTGAAATTATGTCTAAGTCCAGCTTCGGTACATTAGAAGCAACTCTGAAACTTAACCTAAGCGATTTTCGAAGCTACTTTTTGGCTAACTTCTTATAGGAAGGTCTAGGAGCTCTGAAAATGAACGTGCGCATCTTTCACTGGTCCCGAGGGACTTAGAAGAATTTTGTGATATTTTTTATTAAAATGGTGTATAAGGGTACATATATAAATATATTTTATGCACTGTATATGAGCTGGCGATTTCTAAGTCTGTGGTTCCGAGAGGGGGTAACCAGGCTCACTAATAAAGGTCAAGCCACTTGGCTGCCAGAATGCCCTGCTTCAGCACAGACCAGTAAGGCATTGTGATACGCGTATCCCCGGTATAGTCAGGGGTTAATGGGAGTCGTCCCCGTCCCCCCAGTATATGCCCAGAACCATGGACCCGGTATTTGTGGTTCGGACTGTCTCCAACCAGCCATAATGTTGTGAGAGTGAAATTATGTCTAAGTCCAGCTTCGGTACATTAGAAGCAACTCTGAAACTTAACCCAAGCGTTTTTCGAAGCTACTTTTTGGCTAACTTCTTATAGGAAGGTCTAGGAGCTCTGAAAATGAACTTGCGCATCTTTCACTCATTCCGAGGGACTTAGAAGAATTTTGTGATATTTTTTATTAAAATGGTGTATAAGGGTACATATATAAATATATTTTATGCACTGTATATGAGCTGGCGATTTCTAAGTCTGTGGTTCCGAGAGGGGGTAACCAGGCTCACTAATAAAGGTCAAGCCACTTGGCTGCCAGAATGCCCTGCTTCAGCACAGACCAGTAAGGCATTGTGATACGCGTATCCCCGGTATAGTAAGGGGTTAATGGGAGTCGTCCTCGTCCCCCCAGTATATGCCCAGAACCATGGACCCGGTATTTGTGGTTCGGACTGTCTCCAACCAGCCATAATGTTGTGAGAGTGAAATTATGTCTAAGTCCAGCTTCGGTACATTAGAAGCAACTCTGAAACTTAACCTAAGCGTTTTTCGAAGCTACTTTTTGGCTAACTTCTTATAGGAAGGTCTAGGAGCTCTGAAAATGAACGTGCGCATCTTTCACTCTTTCCGAGGGACTTGGAAGAATTTTGTGATATTTTTTATTAAAATGGTGTATAAGGGTACATATATAAATATATTTTATGCACTGTATATGAGCTGGCGATTTCTAAGTCTGTGGTTCCGAGAGGGGGTAACCAGGCTCACTAATAAAGGTCAAGCCACTTGGCTTCCAGAATGCCCTGCTTCAGCACAGACCAGTAAGGCATTGTGATACGCGTATCCCCGGTATAGTCAGGCGTTAATGGGAGTCGTCCTCGTCCCCCCAGTATATGCCAAGAACCATGGACCCGGTATGTGTGGTTCGGAATGTCTCCAACCAGCCATAATGTTGTGAGAGTGAAATTATGTCTAAGTCCAGCTTCGGTACATTAGAAGCAACTCTGAAACTTAACCTAAGCGTTTTTCGAAGCTACTTTTTGGCTAACTTCTTATAGGAAGGTCTAGGAGCTCTGAAAATGAACGTGCGCATCTTTCACTCTTCCCGAGGGACTTAGAAGAATTTTGTGATATTTTTTATTAAAATGGTGTATAAGGGTACATATATAAATATATTTTATGCACTGTATATGAGCTGGCGATTTCTAAGTCTGTGGTTCCGAGAGGGGGTAACCAGGCTCACAAATAAAGTTCAAGTCACTTGGCTGCCAGAATGCCCTGCTTCAGCACAGACCAGAAAGGCATTGTGATACGCGTATCCCCGGTATAGTCAGGGTTTAATGGGAGTCGTCCTCGTCCCCCCAGTATATGCCCAGAACCATGGACCCGGTATTTGTGGTTCGGACTGTCTCCAACCAGCCATAATGTTGTGAGAGTGAAATTATGTCTAAGTCCAGCTTCGGTACATTAGAAGCAACTCTGAAACTTAAACCAAGCGTTTTTCGAAGCTACTTTTTGGCTAACTTCTTATAGGAAGGTCTAGGAGCTCTGAAAATGAACTTGCGCATCTTTCACTCATTCCGAGGGACTTAGAAGAATTTTGTGATATTTTTTATTAAAATGGTGTATAAGGGTACATATATAAATATATTTTATGCACTGTATATGAGCTGGCGATTTCTAAGTCTGTGGTTCCGAGAGGGGGTAACCAGGCTCACTAATAAAGGTCAAGCCACTTGGCTGCCAGAATGCCCTGCTTCAGCACAGACCAGTAAGGCATTGTGATACGCGTATCCCCGGTATAGTCAGGGGTTAATGGGAGTCGTCCTCGTCCCCCCAGTATATGCCCAGAACCATGGACCCGGTATTTGTGGTTCGGACTGTCTCCAACCAGCCATAATGTTGTGAGAGTGAAATTATGTCTAAGTCCAGCTTCGGTACATTAGAAGCAACTCTGAAACTTAACCTAAGCGTTTTTCGAAGCTACTTTTTGGCTAACTTCTTATAGGAAGGTCTAGGAGCTCTGAAAATGAACGTGCGCATCTTTCACTCTTTCCGAGGGACTTGGAAGAATTTTGTGATATTTTTTATTAAAATGGTGTATAAGGGTACATATATAAATATATTTTATGCACTGTATATGAGCTGGCGATTTCTAAGTCTGTGGTTCCGAGAGGGGGTAACCAGGCTCACAAATAAAGTTCAAGTCACTTGGCTGCCAGAATGCCCTGCTTCAGCACAGACCAGAAAGGCATTGTGATACGCGTATCCCCGGTATAGTCAGGGGTTAATGGGAGTCGTCCTCGTCCCCCCAGTATATGCCAAGAACCATGGACCCGGTATGTGTGGTTCGGACTGTCTCCAACCAGCCATAATGTTGTGAGAGTGAAATTATGTCTAAGTCCAGCTTCGGTACATTAGAAGCAACTCTGAAACTTAACCTAAGCGTTTTTCGAAGCTACTTTTTGGCTAACTTCTTATAGGAAGGTCTAGGAGCTCTGAAAATGAACGTGCGCATCTTTCACTGGTCCCGAGGGACTTAGAAGAATTTTGTGATATTTTTTATTAAAATGGTGTATAAGGGTACATATATAAATATATTTTATGCACTGTATACTGTATAAGCTGGTGATTTCTAAGTCTGTGGTTCCGAGAGGGGGTAACCAGGCTCACTAATAAAGGTCAAGCCACTTGGCTGCCAGAATGCCCTGCTTCAGAACAGACCAGTAAGGCATTGTGATACGCGTATCCCCGGTATAGTCAGGGGTTAATGGGAGTCGTCCCCATCCCCCCAGTATATGCCCAGAACCATGGACCCGGTATTTGTGGTTCGGACTGTCTCCAACCAGCCATAATGTTGTGAGAGTGAAATTATGTCTAAGTCCAGCTTCGGTACATTAGAAGCAACTCTGAAACTTAACCCAAGCGTTTTTCGAAGCTACTTTTTGGCTAACTTCTTATAGGAAGGTCTAGGAGCTCTGAAAATGAACGTGCGCATCTTTCACTCTTCCCGAGGGACTTAGAAGAATTTTGTGATATTTTTTTTATTAAAATGGTGTATAAGGGTACATATATAAATATATTTTATGCACTGTATATGAGCTGGCGATTTCTAAGTCTGTGGTTCCGAGAGGGGGTAACCAGGCTCACTAATAAAGGTCAAGCCACTTGGCTGCCAGAATGCCCTGCTTCAGCACAGACCAGTAAGGCATTGTGATACGCATATCCCCGGTATAGTCAGGGGTTAATGGGAGTCGTCCTCGTCCCCCCAGTATATGCCCAGAACCATGGACCCGGTATTTGTGGTTCGGACTGTCTCCAATCAGCCATAATGTTGTGAGAGTGAAATTATGTCTAAGTCCAGCTTCGGTACATTAGAAGCAACTCTGAAACTTAACCTAAGCGTTTTTCGAAGCTACTTTTTGGCTAACTTCTTATAGGAAGGTCTAGGAGCTCTGAAAATGAACGTGCGCATCTTTCACTCTTTCCGAGGGACTTGGAAGAATTTTGTGATATTTTTTATTAAAATGGTGTATAAGGGTACATATATAAATATATTTTATGCACTGTATATGAGCTGGCTATTTCTAAGTCTGTGGTTCCGAGAGGGGGTAACCAGGCTCACTAATAAAGGTCAAGCCACTTGGCTGCCAGAATGCCCTGCTTCAGCACAGACCAGTAAGGCATTGTGATACGCATATCCCCGGTATAGTCAGGGGTTAATGGGAGTCGTCCTCGTCCCCCCAGTATATGCCCAGAACCATGGACCCGGTATTTGTGGTTCGGACTGTCTCCAATCAGCCATAATGTTGTGAGAGTGAAATTATGTCTAAGTCCAGCTTCGGTACATTAGAAGCAACTCTGAAACTTAACCTAAGCGTTTTTCGAAGCTACTTTCTGGCTAACATCTTATAGGAAGGTCTAGGAGCTCTGAAAATGAACTTGCACATCTTTCACTCTTTCCGAGGGACTTGGAAGAATTTATGTGATATTTTTTATTAAAATGGTGTATAAGGGTACATATATAAATATATTTTATGCACTGTATATGAGCTGGCGATTTCTACGTCTGTGGTTCCGAGAGGGGGTAACCAGGCTCACTAATAAAGGTCAAGCCACTTGGCTGCCAGAATGCCCTGCTTCAGCACAGACCAGTAAGGCATTGTGATACGCGTATCCCCGGTATAGTCAGGGGTTAATGGGAGTCGTCCTCGTCCCCCCAGTATACGCCCAAAACCATCGACCCGGTATTTGTGGTTCGGACTGTCTCCAACCAGCCATAATGTTGTGAGAGTGAAATTATGTCTAAGTCCAGCTTCGGTACATTAGAAGCAACTCTGAAACTTAACCTAAGCGTTTCTCGAAGCTACTTTCTGGCTAACATCTTATAGGAAGGTCTAGGAGCTCTGAAAATGAACTTGCGCATCTTTCACTCTTTCCGAGGGACTTGGAAGAATTTATGTGATATTTTTTATTAAAATGGTGTATAAGGGTACATATATAAATATATTTTATGCACTGTATATGAGCTGGCGATTTCTACGTCTGTGGTTCCGAGAGGGGGTAACCAGGCTCACTAATAAAGGTCAAGCCACTTGGCTGCCAGAATGCCCTGCTTCAGCACAGACCAGTAAGGCATTGTGATACGCGTATCCCCGGTATAGTCAGGGGTTAATGGGAGTCGTCCTCGTCCCCCCAGTATACGCCCAAAACCATGGACCCGGTATTTGTGGTTCGGACTGTCTCCAACCAGCCATAATGTTATGAGAGTGAAATTATGTCTAAGTCCAGCTTCGGTACATTAGAAGCAACTCTGAAACTTAACCTAAGCGTTTCTCGAAGCTACTTTTTGGCTAACTTCTTATAGGAAGGTCTAGGAGCTCTGAAAATGAACGTGCGCATCTTTCACTTGTTCCGAGGGACTTAGAAGAATTTTGTGATATTTTTTATTAAAATGGTGTATAAGGGTACATATATAAATATATTTTATGCACTGTATATGAGCTGGCGATTTCTAAGTCTGTGGTTCCGAGAGGGGGTAACCAGGCTCACTAATAAAGGTCAAGCCACTTGGCTGCCAGAATGCCCTGCTTCAGCACAGACCAGAAAGGCATTGTGATACGCGTATCCCCGGTATAGTCAGGGGTTAATGGGAGTCGTCCCCGTCCCCCCAGTATATGCCCAGAACCAAGGACCCGGTATTTGTGGTTCGGACTGTCTCCAACCAGCCATAATGTTGTGAGAGTGAAATTATGTCTAAGTCCAGCTTCGGTACATTAGAAGCAACTCTGAAACTTAACCCAAGCGTTTTTCGAAGCTACTTTTTGGCTAACTTCTTATAGGAAGGTCTAGGAGCTCTGAAAATGAACGTGCGCATCTTTCACTCTTCCCGAGGGACTTAGAAGAATTTTGTGATATTTTTTATTAAAATGGTGTATAAGGGTACATATATAAATATATTTTATGCACTGTATATGAGCTGGCGATTTCTAAGTCTGTGGTTCCGAGAGGGGGTAACCAGGCTCACAAATAAAGTTCAAGTCACTTGGCTGCCAGAATGCCCTGCTTCAGCACAGACCAGAAAGGCATTGTGATACGCGTATCCCCGGTATAGTCAGGGGTTAATGGGAGTCGTCCCCGTCCCCCCATTATATGCCCAGAACCATGGACCCGGTATTTGTGGTTCGGACTGTCTCCAACCAGCCATAATGTTGTGAGAGTGAAATTATGTCTAAGTCCAGCTTCGGTACATTAGAAGCAACTCTGAAACTTAACCCAAGCGTTTTTCGAAGCTACTTTTTGGCTAACTTCTTATAGGAAGGTCTAGGAGCTCTGAAAATGAACGTGCGCATCTTTCACTCTTCCCGAGGGACTTAGAAGAATTTTGTGATATTTTTTATTAAAATGGTGTATAAGGGTACATATATAAATATATTTTATGCACTGTATATGAGCTGGCGATTTCTAAGTCTGTGGTTCCGAGAGGGGGTAACCAGGCTCACAAATAAAGTTCAAGTCACTTGGCTGCCAGAATGCCCTGCTTCAGCACAGACCAGAAAGGCATTGTGATACGCGTATCCCCGGTATAGTCAGGGGTTAATGGGAGTCGTCCTCGTCCCCCCAGTATATGCCCAGAACCATGGACCCGGTATTTGTGGTTCGGACTGTCTCCAACCAGCCATAATGTTGTGAGAGTGAAATTATGTCTAAGTCCAGCTTCGGTACATTAGAAGCAACTCTGAAACTTAACCTAAGCGTTTTTCGAAGCTACTTTTTGGCTAACTTCTTATAGGAAGGTCTAGGAGCTCTGAAAATGAACGTGCGCATCTTTCACTGGTCCCGAGGGACTTAGAAGAATTTTGTGATATTTTTTATTAAAATGGTGTATAAGGGTACATATATAAATATATTTTATGCACTGTATATGAGCTGGCGATTTCTAAGTCTGTGGTTCCGAGAGGGGGTAACCAGGCTCACTAATAAAGGTCAAGCCACTTGGCTGCCAGAATGCCCTGCTTCAGCACAGACCAGTAAGGCATTGTGATACGCGTATCCCCGGTATAGTCAGGGGTTAATGGGAGTCGTCCCCGTCCCCCCAGTATATGCCCAGAACCATGGACCCGGTATTTGTGGTTCGGACTGTCTCCAACCAGCCATAATGTTGTGAGAGTGAAATTATGTCTAAGTCCAGCTTCGGTACATTAGAAGCAACTCTGAAACTTAACCCAAGCGTTTTTCGAAGCTACTTTTTGGCTAACTTCTTATAGGAAGGTCTAGGAGCTCTGAAAATGAACTTGCGCATCTTTCACTCATTCCGAGGGACTTAGAAGAATTTTGTGATATTTTTTATTAAAATGGTGTATAAGGGTACATATATAAATATATTTTATGCACTGTATATGAGCTGGCGATTTCTAAGTCTGTGGTTCCGAGAGGGGGTAACCAGGCTCACTAATAAAGGTCAAGCCACTTGGCTGCCAGAATGCCCTGCTTCAGCACAGACCAGTAAGGCATTGTGATACGCGTATCCCCGGTATAGACAGGGGTTAATGGGAGTCGTCCTCGTCCCCCCAGTATATGCCCAGAACCATGGACCCGGTATTTGTGGTTCGGACTGTCTCCAACCAGCCATAATGTTGTGAGAGTGAAATTATGTCTAAGTCCAGCTTCGGTACATTAGAAGCAACTCTGAAACTTAACCTAAGCGTTTTTCGAAGCTACTTTTTGGCTAACTTCTTATAGGAAGGTCTAGGAGCTCTGAAAATGAACGTGCGCATCTTTCACTCTTTCCGAGGGACTTGGAAGAATTTTGTGATATTTTTTATTAAAATGGTGTATAAGGGTACATATATAAATATATTTTATGCACTGTATATGAGCTGGCGATTTCTAAGTCTGTGGTTCCGAGAGGGGGTAACCAGGCTCACTAATAAAGGTCAAGCCACTTGGCTTCCAGAATGCCCTGCTTCAGCACAGACCAGTAAGGCATTGTGATACGCGTTTCCCCGGTATAGTCAGGCGTTAATGGGAGTCGTCCTCATCCCCCCAGTATATGCCAAGAACCATGGACCCGGTATGTGTGGTTCGGAATGTCTCCAACCAGCCATAATGTTGTGAGAGTGAAATTATGTCTAAGTCCAGCTTCGGTACATTAGAAGCAACTCTGAAACTTAACCTAAGCGTTTTTCGAAGCTACTTTTTGGCTAACTTCTTATAGGAAGGTCTAGGAGCTCTGAAAATGAACGTGCGCATCTTTCACTCTTCCCGAGGGACTTAGAAGAATTTTGTGATATTTTTTATTAAAATGGTGTATAAGGGTACATATATAAATATATTTTATGCACTGTATATGAGCTGGCGATTTCTAAGTCTGTGGTTCCGAGAGGGGGTAACCAGGCTCACAAATAAAGTTCAAGTCACTTGGCTGCCAGAATGCCCTGCTTCAGCACAGACCAGAAAGGCATTGTGATACGCGTATCCCCGGTATAGTCAGGTGTTAATGGGAGTCGTCCTCGTCCCCCCAGTATATGCCCAGAACCATGGACCCGGTATTTGTGGTTCGGACTGTCTCCAACCAGCCATAATGTTGTGAGAGTGAAATTATGTCTAAGTCCAGCTTCGGTACATTAGAAGCAACTCTGAAACTTAACCCAAGCGTTTTTCGAAGCTACTTTTTGGCTAACTTCTTATAGGAAGGTCTAGGAGCTCTGAAAATGAACTTGCGCATCTTTCACTCATTCCGAGGGACTTAGAAGAATTTTGTGATATTTTTTATTAAAATGGTGTATAAGGGTACATATATAAATATATTTTATGCACTGTATATGAGCTGGCGATTTCTAAGTCTGTGGTTCCGAGAGGGGGTAACCAGGCTCACTAATAAAGGTCAAGCCACTTGGCTGCCAGAATGCCCTGCTTCAGCACAGACCAGTAAGGCATTGTGATACGCGTATCCCCGGTATAGTCAGGGGTTAATGGGAGTCGTCCTCGTCCCCCCAGTATATGCCCAGAACCATGGACCCGGTATTTGTGGTTCGGACTGTCTCCAACCAGCCATAATGTTGTGAGAGTGAAATTATGTCTAAGTCCAGCTTCGGTACATTAGAAGCAACTCTGAAACTTAACCTAAGCGTTTTTCGAAGCTACTTTTTGGCTAACTTCTTATACAGTAGGAAGGTCTAGGAGCTCTGAAAATGAACGTGCGCATCTTTCACTCTTTCCGAGGGACTTGGAAGAATTTTGTGATATTTTTTATTAAAATGGTGTACACTGGCGACACATTTAATTGCACTGCGGCCAGATCCGCAAGCCGGGAGATTTCCCGGCTTAATGCTCGAATAAACTGTGCCGCAGCAGTATAAGGGTACATATATAAATATATTTTATGCACTGTATATGAGCTGGCGATTTCTAAGTCTGTGGTTCCGAGAGGGGGTAACCAGGCTCACTAATAAAGGTCAAGCCACTTGGCTTCCAGAATGCCCTGCTTCAGCACAGACCAGTAAGGCATTGTGATACGCGTATCCCCGGTATAGTCAGGCGTTAATGGGAGTCGTCCTCGTCCCCCCAGTATATGCCAAGAACCATGGACCCGGTATGTGTGGTTCGGACTGTCTCCAACCAGCCATAATGTTGTGAGAGTGAAATTATGTCTAAGTCCAGCTTCGGTACATTAGAAGCAACTCTGAAACTTAACCTAAGCGTTTTTCGAAGCTACTTTTTGGCTAACTTCTTATAGGAAGGTCTAGGAGCTCTGAAAATGAACGTGCGCATCTTTCACTCTTCCCGAGGGACTTAGAAGAATTTTGTGATATTTTTTATTAAAATGGTGTATAAGGGTACATATATAAATATATTTTATGCACTGTATATGAGCTGGCGATTTCTAAGTCTGTGGTTCCGAGAGGGGGTAACCAGGCTCACAAATAAAGTTCAAGTCACTTGGCTGCCAGAATGCCCTGCTTCAGCACAGACCAGAAAGGCATTGTGATACGCGTATCCCCGGTATAGTCAGGGGTTAATGGGAGTCGTCCTCGTCCCCCCAGTATATGCCCAGAACCATGGACCCGGTATTTGTGGTTCGGACTGTCTCCAACCAGCCATAATGTTGTGAGAGTGAAATTATGTCTAAGTCCAGCTTCGGTACATTAGAAGCAACTCTGAAACTTACTGTAACCTAAGCGTTTTTCGAAGCTACTTTTTGGCTAACTTCTTATAGGAAGGTCTAGGAGCGCTGAAAATGAACGTGCGCATCTTTCACTCTTCCCGAGGGACTTAGAAGAATTTTGTGATATTTTTTATTAAAATTGTGTATAAGGGTACATATATAAATATATTTTATGCACTGTTTATGAGCTGGCGATTTCTAAGTCTGTGGTTCCGAGAGGGGTAACCAGGCTCACTAATAAAGGTCAAGCCACTTGGCTGCCAGAATGCCCTGCTTCAGCACAGACCAGTAAGGCATTGTGATACGCATATCCCCGGTATAGTCAGGGGTTATGGGAGTCGTCCTCGTCCCCCCAGTATACGCCCAAAACCATGGACCCGGTATTTGTGGTTCGGACTGTCTCCAACCAGCCATAATGTTGTGAGAGTGAAATTATGTCTAAGTCCAGCTTCGGTACATTAGAAGCAACTCTGAAACTTAACCTAAGCGTTTTTCGAAGCTACTTTTTGGCTAACTTCTTATAGGAAGGTCTAGGAGCTCTGAAAATGAACGTGCGCATCTTTCACTCATTCCGAGGGACTTAGAAGAATTTTGTGATATTTTTTATTAAAATGGTGTATAAGGGTACATATATAAATATATTTTATGCACTGTATATGAGCTGGCGATTTCTAAGTCTGTGGTTCCGAGAGGGGGTAACCAGGCTCACTAATAAAGGTCAAGCCACTTGGCTGCCAGAATGCCCTGCTTCAGCACAGACCAGTAAGGCATTGTGATACGCGTATCCCCGGTATAGTCAGGGGTTAATGGGAGTCGTCCTCGTCCCCCCAGTATATGCCCAGAACCATGGACCCGGTATTTGTGGTTCGGACTGTCTCCAACCAGCCATAATGTTGTGAGAGTGAAATTATGTCTAAGTCCAGCTTCGGTACATTAGAAGCAACTCTGAAACTTAACCTAAGCGTTTTTCGAAGCTACTTTTTGGCTAACTTCTTATAGGAAGGTCTAGGAGCTCTGAAAATGAACGTGCGCATCTTTCACTCTTTCCGAGGGACTTGGAAGAATTTTGTGATATTTTTTATTAAAATGGTGTACACTGGCGACACATTTAATTGCACTGCGGCCAGATCCGCAAGCCGGGAGATTTCCCGGCTTAATGCTCGAATAAACTGTGCCGCAGCAGTATAAGGGTACATATATAAATATATTTTATGCACTGTATATGAGCTGGCGATTTCTAAGTCTGTGGTTCCGAGAGGGGGTAACCAGGCTCACTAATAAAGGTCAAGCCACTTGGCTTCCAGAATGCCCTGCTTCAGCACAGACCAGTAAGGCATTGTGATACGCGTATCCCCGGTATAGTCAGGCGTTAATGGGAGTCGTCCTCGTCCCCCCAGTATATGCCAAGAACCATGGACCCGGTATGTGTGGTTCGGACTGTCTCCAACCAGCCATAATGTTGTGAGAGTGAAATTATGTCTAAGTCCAGCTTCGGTACATTAGAAGCAACTCTGAAACTTAACCTAAGCGTTTTTCGAAGCTACTTTTTGGCTAACTTCTTATAGGAAGGTCTAGGAGCTCTGAAAATGAACGTGCGCATCTTTCACTCTTCCCGAGGGACTTAGAAGAATTTTGTGATATTTTTTATTAAAATGGTGTATAAGGGTACATATATAAATATATTTTATGCACTGTATATGAGCTGGCGATTTCTAAGTCTGTGGTTCCGAGAGGGGGTAACCAGGCTCACAAATAAAGTTCAAGTCACTTGGCTGCCAGAATGCCCTGCTTCAGCACAGACCAGAAAGGCATTGTGATACGCGTATCCCCGGTATAGTCAGGGGTTAATGGGAGTCGTCCTCGTCCCCCCAGTGTATGCCCAGAACCATGGACCCGGTATTTGTGGTTCGGACTGTCTCCAACCAGCCATAATGTTGTGAGAGTGAAATTATGTCTAAGTCCAGCTTCGGTACATTAGAAGCAACTCTGAAACTTACTGTAACCTAAGCGTTTTTCGAAGCTACTTTTTGGCTAACTTCTTATAGGAAGGTCTAGGAGCGCTGAAAATGAACGTGCGCATCTTTCACTCTTCCCGAGGGACTTGGAAGAATTTTGTGATATTTTTTATTAAAATTGTGTATAAGGGTACATATATAAATATATTTTATGCACTGTTTATGAGCTGGCGATTTCTAAGTCTGTGGTTCCGAGAGGGGGTAACCAGGCTCACTAATAAAGGTCAAGCCACTTGGCTTCCAGAATGCCCTGCTTCAGCACAGACCAGTAAGGCATTGTGATACGCGTATCCCCGGTATAGTCAGGCGTTAATGGGAGTCGTCCTCGTCCCCCCAGTATATGCCAAGAACCATGGACCCGGTATGTGTGGTTCGGACTGTCTCCAACCAGCCATAATGTTGTGAGAGTGAAATTATGTCTAAGTCCAGCTTCGGTACATTAGAAGCAACTCTGAAACTTAACCTAAGCGTTTTTCGAAGCTACTTTTTGGCTAACTTCTTATAGGAAGGTCTAGGAGCTCTGAAAATGAACGTGCGCATCTTTCACTCTTCCCGAGGGACTTAGAAGAATTTTGTGATATTTTTTATTAAAATGGTGTATAAGGGTACATATATAAATATATTTTATGCACTGTATATGAGCTGGCGATTTCTAAGTCTGTGGTTCCGAGAGGGGGTAACCAGGCTCACAAATAAAGTTCAAGTCACTTGGCTGCCAGAATGCCCTGCTTCAGCACAGACCAGTAAGGCATTGTGATACGCGTATCCCCGGTATAGTCAGGGGTTAATGGGAGTCGTCCTCGTCCCCCCAGTATATGCCCAGAACCATGGACCCGGTATTTGTGGTTCGGACTGTCTCCAACCAGCCATAATGTTGTGAGAGTGAAATTATGTCTAAGTCCAGCTTCGGTACATTAGAAGCAACTCTGAAACTTAACCTAAGCGTTTTTCGAAGCTACTTTTTGGCTAACTTCTTATAGGAAGGTCTAGGAGCTCTGAAAATGAACGTGCGCATCTTTCACTCTTTCCGAGGGACTTAGAAGAATTTTGTGATATTTTTTATTAAAATGGTGTACACTGGCGACACATTTAATTGCACTGCGGCCAGATCCGCAAGCCGGGAGATTTCCCGGCTTAATGCTCGAATAAACTGTGCCGCAGCAGTATAAGGGTACATATATAAATATATTTTATGCACTGTATATGAGCTGGCGATTTCTAAGTCTGTGGTTCCGAGAGGGGGTAACCAGGCTCACTAATAAAGGTCAAGCCACTTGGCTTCCAGAATGCCCTGCTTCAGCACAGACCAGTAAGGCATTGTGATACGCGTATCCCCGGTATAGTCAGGCGTTAATGGGAGTCGTCCTCGTCCCCCCAGTATATGCCAAGAACCATGGACCCGGTATGTGTGGTTCGGACTGTCTCCAACCAGCCATAATGTTGTGAGAGTGAAATTATGTCTAAGTCCAGCTTCGGTACATTAGAAGCAACTCTGAAACTTAACCTAAGCGTTTTTCGAAGCTACTTTTTGGCTAACTTCTTATAGGAAGGTCTAGGAGCTCTGAAAATGAACGTGCGCATCTTTCACTCTTCCCGAGGGACTTAGAAGAATTTTGTGATATTTTTTATTAAAATGGTGTATAAGGGTACATATATAAATATATTTTATGCACTGTATATGAGCTGGCGATTTCTAAGTCTGTGGTTCCGAGAGGGGGTAACCAGGCTCACAAATAAAGTTCAAGTCACTTGGCTGCCAGAATGCCCTGCTTCAGCACAGACCAGAAAGGCATTGTGATACGCGTATCCCCGGTATAGTCAGGGGTTAATGGGAGTCGTCCTCGTCCCCCCAGTGTATGCCCAGAACCATGGACACGGTATTTGTGGTTCGGACTGTCTCCAACCAGCCATAATGTTGTGAGAGTGAAATTATGTCTAAGTCCAGCTTCGGTACATTAGAAGCAACTCTGAAACTTACTGTAACCTAAGCGTTTTTCGAAGCTACTTTTTGGCTAACTTCTTATAGGAAGGTCTAGGAGCGCTGAAAATGAACGTGCGCATCTTTCACTCTTCCCGAGGGACTTAGAAGAATTTTGTGATATTTTTTATTAAAATTGTGTATAAGGGTACATATATAAATATATTTTATGCACTGTTTATGAGCTGGCGATTTCTAAGTCTGTGGTTCCGAGAGGGGGTAACCAGGCTCACTAATAAAGGTCAAGCCACTTGGCTTCCAGAATGCCCTGCTTCAGCACAGACCAGTAAGGCATTGTGATACGCGTATCCCCGGTATAATCAGGCGTTAATGGGAGTCGTCCTCGTCCCCCCAGTATATGCCAAGAACCATGGACCCGGTATGTGTGGTTCGGACTGTCTCCAACCAGCCATAATGTTGTGAGAGTGAAATTATGTCTAAGTCCAGCTTCGGTACATTAGAAGCAACTCTGAAACTTAACCTAAGCGTTTTTCGAAGCTACTTTTTGGCTAACTTCTTATAGGAAGGTCTAGGAGCTCTGAAAATGAACGTGCGCATCTTTCACTCTTCCCGAGGGACTTAGAAGAATTTTGTGATATTTTTTATTAAAATGGTGTATAAGGGTACATATATAAATATATTTTATGCACTGTATATGAGCTGGCGATTTCTAAGTCTGTGGTTCCGAGAGGGGGTAACCAGGCTCACAAATAAAGTTCAAGTCACTTGGCTGCCAGAATGCCCTGCTTCAGCACAGACCAGAAAGGCATTGTGATACGCGTATCCCCGGTATAGTCAGGGGTTAATGGGAGTCGTCCTCGTCCCCCCAGTATATGCCCAGAACCATGGACCCGGTATTTGTGGTTCGGACTGTCTCCAACCAGCCATAATGTTGTGAGAGTGAAATTATGTCTAAGTCCAGCTTCGGTACATTAGAAGCAACTCTGAAACTTACTGTAACCTAAGCGTTTTTCGAAGCTACTTTTTGGCTAACTTCTTATAGGAAGGTCTAGGAGCGCTGAAAATGAACGTGCGCATCTTTCACTCTTCCCGAGGGACTTAGAAGAATTTTGTGATATTTTTTATTAAAATTGTGTATAAGGGTACATATATAAATATATTTTATGCACTGTTTATGAGCTGGCGATTTCTAAGTCTGTGGTTCCGAGAGGGGGTAACCAGGCTCACTAATAAAGGTCAAGCCACTTGGCTGCCAGAATGCCCTGCTTCAGCACAGACCAGTAAGGCATTGTGATACGCATATCCCCGGTATAGTCAGGGGTTATGGGAGTCGTCCTCGTCCCCCCAGTATACGCCCAAAACCATGGACCCGGTATTTGTGGTTCGGACTGTCTCCAACCAGCCATAATGTTGTGAGAGTGAAATTATGTCTAAGTCCAACTTCGGTACATTAGAAGCAACTCTGAAACTTAACCTAAGCGTTTTTCGAAGCTACTTTTTGGCTAACTTCTTATAGGAAGGTCTAGGAGCTCTGAAAATGAACGTGCGCATCTTTCACTCATTCCGAGGGACTTAGAAGAATTTTGTGATATTTTTTATTAAAATGGTGTATAAGGGTACATATATAAATATATTTTATGCACTGTATATGAGCTGGCGATTTCTAAGTCTGTGGTTCCGAGAGGGGGTAACCAGGCTCACTAATAAAGGTCAAGCCACTTGGCTGCCAGAATGCCCTGCTTCAGCACAGACCAGTAAGGCATTGTGATACGCGTATCCCCGGTATAGTCAGGGGTTAATGGGAGTCGTCCTCGTCCCCCCAGTATATGCCCAGAACCATGGACCCGGTATTTGTGGTTCGGACTGTCTCCAACCAGCCATAATGTTGTGAGAGTGAAATTATGTCTAAGTCCAGCTTCGGTACATTAGAAGCAACTCTGAAACTTAACCTAAGCGTTTTTCGAAGCTACTTTTTGGCTAACTTCTTATAGGAAGGTCTAGGAGCTCTGAAAATGAACGTGCGCATCTTTCACTCTTTCCGAGGGACTTGGAAGAATTTTGTGATATTTTTTATTAAAATGGTGTATAAGGGTACATATATAAATATATTTTATGCACTGTATATGAGCTGGCGATTTCTAAGTCTGTGGTTCCGAGAGGGGGTAACCAGGCTCACTAATAAAGGTCAAGCCACTTGGCTTCCAGAATGCCCTGCTTCAGCACAGACCAGTAAGGCATTGTGATACGCGTATCCCCGGTATAGTCAGGCGTTAATGGGAGTCGTCCTCGTCCCCCCAGTATATGCCAAGAACCATGGACCCGGTATGTGTGGTTCGGACTGTCTCCAACCAGCCATAATGTTGTGAGAGTGAAATTATGTCTAAGTCCAGCTTCGGTACATTAGAAGCAACTCTGAAACTTAACCTAAGCATTTTTCGAAGCTACTTTTTGGCTAACTTCTTATAGGAAGGTCTAGGAGCTCTGAAAATGAACGTGCGCATCTTTCACTCTTCCCGAGGGACTTAGAAGAATTTTGTGATATTTTTTATTAAAATGGTGTATAAGGGTACATATATAAATATATTTTATGCACTGTATATGAGCTGGCGATTTCTAAGTCTGTGGTTCCGAGAGGGGGTAACCAGGCTCACTAATAAAGGTCAAGCCACTTGGCTGCCAGAATGCCCTGCTTCAGCACAGACCAGTAAGGCATTGTGATACGCGTATCCCCGGTATAGTCAGGGGTTAATGGGAGTCGTCCCCGTCCCCCCAGTATATGCCCAGAACCATGGACCCGGTATTTGTGGTTCGGACTGTCTCCAACCAGCCATAATGTTGTGAGAGTGAAATTATGTCTAAGTCCAGCTTCGGTACATTAGAAGCAACTCTGAAACTTAACCCAAGCGTTTTTCGAAGCTACTTTTTGGCTAACTTCTTATAGGAAGGTCTAGGAGCTCTGAAAATGAACTTGCGCATCTTTCACTCATTCCGAGGGACTTAGAAGAATTTTGTGATATTTTTTATTAAAATGGTGTATAAGGGTACATATATAAATATATTTTATGCACTGTATATGAGCTGGCGATTTCTAAGTCTGTGGTTCCGAGAGGGGGTAACCAGGCTCACTAATAAAGGTCAAGCCACTTGGCTGCCAGAATGCCCTGCTTCAGCACAGACCAGTAAGGCATTGTGATACGCGTATCCCCGGTATAGTCAGGGGTTAATGGGAGTCGTCCTCGTCCCCCCAGTATATGCCCAGAACCATGGACCCGGTATTTGTGGTTCGGACTGTCTCCAACGAGCCATAATGTTGTGAGAGTGAAATTATGTCTAAGTCCAGCTTCGGTACATTAGAAGCAACTCTGAAACTTAACCTAAGCGTTTTTCGAAGCTACTTTTTGGCTAACTTCTTATAGGAAGGTCTAGGAGCTCTGAAAATGAACGTGCGCATCTTTCACTCTTTCCGAGGGACTTGGAAGAATTTTGTGATATTTTTTATTAAAATGGTGTATAAGGGTACATATATAAATATATTTTATGCACTGTATATGAGCTGGCGATTTCTAAGTCTGTGGTTCCGAGAGGGGGTAACCAGGCTCACTAATAAAGGTCAAGCCACTTGGCTTCCAGAATGCCCTGCTTCAGCACAGACCAGTAAGGCATTGTGATACGCGTATCCCCGGTATAGTCAGGCGTTAATGGGAGTCGTCCTCGTCCCCCCAGTATATGCCAAGAACCATGGACCCGGTATGTGTGGTTCGGAATGTCTCCAACCAGCCATAATGTTGTGAGAGTGAAATTATGTCTAAGTCCAGCTTCGGTACATTAGAAGCAACTCTGAAACTTAACCTAAGCGTTTTTCGAAGCTACTTTTTGGCTAACTTCTTATAGGAAGGTCTAGGAGCTCTGAAAATGAACGTGCGCATCTTTCACTCTTCCCGAGGGACTTAGAAGAATTTTGTGATATTTTTTATTAAAATGGTGTATAAGGGTACATATATAAATATATTTTATGCACTGTATATGAGCTGGCGATTTCTAAGTCTGTGGTTCCGAGAGGGGGTAACCAGGCTCACAAATAAAGTTCAAGTCACTTGGCTGCCAGAATGCCCTGCTTCAGCACAGACCAGAAAGGCATTGTGATACGCGTATCCCCGGTATAGTCAGGTGTTAATGGGAGTCGTCCTCGTCCCCCCAGTATATGCCCAGAACCATGGACCCGGTATTTGTGGTTCGGACTGTCTCCAACCAGCCATAATGTTGTGAGAGTGAAATTATGTCTAAGTCCAGCTTCGGTACATTAGAAGCAACTCTGAAACTTAACCCAAGCGTTTTTCGAAGCTACTTTTTGGCTAACTTCTTATAGGAAGGTCTAGGAGCTCTGAAAATGAACTTGCGCATCTTTCACTCATTCCGAGGGACTTAGAAGAATTTTGTGATATTTTTTATTAAAATGGTGTATAAGGGTACATATATAAATATATTTTATGCACTGTATATGAGCTGGCGATTTCTAAGTCTGTGGTTCCGAGAGGGGGTAACCAGGCTCACTAATAAAGGTCAAGCCACTTGGCTGCCAGAATGCCCTGCTTCAGCACAGACCAGTAAGGCATTGTGATACGCGTATCCCCGGTATAGTCAGGGGTTAATGGGAGTCGTCCTCGTCCCCCCAGTATATGCCCAGAACCATGGACCCGGTATTTGTGGTTCGGACTGTCTCCAACCAGCCATAATGTTGTGAGAGTGAAATTATGTCTAAGTCCAGCTTCGGTACATTAGAAGCAACTCTGAAACTTAACCTAAGCGTTTTTCGAAGCTACTTTTTGGCTAACTTCTTATAGGAAGGTCTAGGAGCTCTGAAAATGAACGTGCGCATCTTTCACTCTTTCCGAGGGACTTGGAAGAATTTTGTGATATTTTTTATTAAAATGGTGTACACTGGCGACACATTTAATTGCACTGCGGCCAGATCCGCAAGCCGGGAGATTTCCCGGCTTAATGCTCGAATAAACTGTGCCGCAGCAGTATAAGGGTACATATATAAATATATTTTATGCACTGTATATGAGCTGGCGATTTCTAAGTCTGTGGTTCCGAGAGGGGGTAACCAGGCTCACTAATAAAGGTCAAGCCACTTGGCTTCCAGAATGCCCTGCTTCAGCACAGACCAGTAAGGCATTGTGATACGCGTATCCCCGGTATAGTCAGGCGTTAATGGGAGTCGTCCTCGTCCCCCCAGTATATGCCAAGAACCATGGACCCGGTATGTGTGGTTCGGACTGTCTCCAACCAGCCATAATGTTGTGAGAGTGAAATTATGTCTAAGTCCAGCTTCGGTACATTAGAAGCAACTCTGAAACTTAACCTAAGCGTTTTTCGAAGCTACTTTTTGGCTAACTTCTTATAGGAAGGTCTAGGAGCTCTGAAAATGAACGTGCGCATCTTTCACTCTTCCCGAGGGACTTAGAAGAATTTTGTGATATTTTTTATTAAAATGGTGTATAAGGGTACATATATAAATATATTTTATGCACTGTATATGAGCTGGCGATTTCTAAGTCTGTGGTTCCGAGAGGGGGTAACCAGGCTCACAAATAAAGTTCAAGTCACTTGGCTGCCAGAATGCCCTGCTTCAGCACAGACCAGAAAGGCATTGTGATACGCGTATCCCCGGTATAGTCAGGGGTTAATGGGAGTCGTCCTCGTCCCCCCAGTATATGCCCAGAACCATGGACCCGGTATTTGTGGTTCGGACTGTCTCCAACCAGCCATAATGTTGTGAGAGTGAAATTATGTCTAAGTCCAGCTTCGGTACATTAGAAGCAACTCTGAAACTTACTGTAACCTAAGCGTTTTTCGAAGCTACTTTTTGGCTAACTTCTTATAGGAAGGTCTAGGAGCGCTGAAAATGAACGTGCGCATCTTTCACTCTTCCCGAGGGACTTAGAAGAATTTTGTGATATTTTTTATTAAAATTGTGTATAAGGGTACATATATAAATATATTTTATGCACTGTTTATGAGCTGGCGATTTCTAAGTCTGTGGTTCCGAGAGGGGGTAACCAGGCTCACTAATAAAGGTCAAGCCACTTGGCTGCCAGAATGCCCTGCTTCAGCACAGACCAGTAAGGCATTGTGATACGCATATCCCCGGTATAGTCAGGGGTTATGGGAGTCGTCCTCGTCCCCCCAGTATACGCCCAAAACCATGGACCCGGTATTTGTGGTTCGGACTGTCTCCAACCAGCCATAATGTTGTGAGAGTGAAATTATGTCTAAGTCCAGCTTCGGTACATTAGAAGCAACTCTGAAACTTAACCTAAGCGTTTTTCGAAGCTACTTTTTGGCTAACTTCTTATAGGAAGGTCTAGGAGCTCTGAAAATGAACGTGCGCATCTTTCACTCATTCCGAGGGACTTAGAAGAATTTTGTGATATTTTTTATTAAAATGGTGTATAAGGGTACATATATAAATATATTTTATGCACTGTATATGAGCTGGCGATTTCTAAGTCTGTGGTTCCGAGAGGGGGTAACCAGGCTCACTAATAAAGGTCAAGCCACTTGGCTGCCAGAATGCCCTGCTTCAGCACAGACCAGTAAGGCATTGTGATACGCGTATCCCCGGTATAGTCAGGGGTTAATGGGAGTCGTCCTCGTCCCCCCAGTATATGCCCAGAACCATGGACCCGGTATTTGTGGTTCGGACTGTCTCCAACCAGCCATAATGTTGTGAGAGTGAAATTATGTCTAAGTCCAGCTTCGGTACATTAGAAGCAACTCTGAAACTTAAACTAAGCGTTTTTCGAAGCTACTTTTTGGCTAACTTCTTATAGGAAGGTCTAGGAGCTCTGAAAATGAACGTGCGCATCTTTCACTCTTTCCGAGGGACTTGGAAGAATTTTGTGATATTTTTTATTAAAATGGTGTACACTGGCGACACATTTAATTGCACTGCGGCCAGATCCGCAAGCCGGGAGATTTCCCGGCTTAATGCTCGAATAAACTGTGCCGCAGCAGTATAAGGGTACATATATAAATATATTTTATGCACTGTATATGAGCTGGCGATTTCTAAGTCTGTGGTTCCGAGAGGGGGTAACCAGGCTCACTAATAAAGGTCAAGCCACTTGGCTTCCAGAATGCCCTGCTTCAGCACAGACCAGTAAGGCATTGTGATACGCGTATCCCCGGTATAGTCAGGCGTTAATGGGAGTCGTCCTCGTCCCCCCAGTATATGCCAAGAACCATGGACCCGGTATGTGTGGTTCGGACTGTCTCCAACCAGCCATAATGTTGTGAGAGTGAAATTATGTCTAAGTCCAGCTTCGGTACATTAGAAGCAACTCTGAAACTTAACCTAAGCGTTTTTCGAAGCTACTTTTTGGCTAACTTCTTATAGGAAGGTCTAGGAGCGCTGAAAATGAACGTGCGCATCTTTCACTCTTCCCGAGGGACTTAGAAGAATTTTGTGATATTTTTTATTAAAATGGTGTATAAGGGTACATATATAAATATATTTTATGCACTGTATATGAGCTGGCGATTTCTAAGTCTGTGGTTCCGAGAGGGGGTAACCAGGCTCACAAATAAAGTTCAAGTCACTTGGCTGCCAGAATGCCCTGCTTCAGCACAGACCAGAAAGGCATTGTGATACGCGTATCCCCGGTATAGTCAGGGGTTAATGGGAGTCGTCCTCGTCCCCCCAGTGTATGCCCAGAACCATGGACCCGGTATTTGTGGTTCGGACTGTCTCCAACCAGCCATAATGTTGTGAGAGTGAAATTATGTCTAAGTCCAGCTTCGGTACATTAGAAGCAACTCTGAAACTTACTGTAACCTAAGCGTTTTTCGAAGCTACTTTTTGGCTAACTTCTTATAGGAAGGTCTAGGAGCGCTGAAAATGAACGTGCGCATCTTTCACTCTTCCCGAGGGACTTAGAAGAATTTTGTGATATTTTTTATTAAAATTGTGTATAAGGGTACATATATAAATATATTTTATGCACTGTTTATGAGCTGGCGATTTCTAAGTCTGTGGTTCCGAGAGGGGGTAACCAGGCTCACTAATAAAGGTCAAGCCACTTGGCTTCCAGAATGCCCTGCTTCAGCACAGACCAGTAAGGCATTGTGATACGCGTATCCCCGGTATAGTCAGGCGTTAATGGGAGTCGTCCTCGTCCCCCCAGTATATGCCAAGAACCATGGACCCGGTATGTGTGGTTCGGACTGTCTCCAACCAGCCATAATGTTGTGAGAGTGAAATTATGTCTAAGTCCAGCTTCGGTACATTAGAAGCAACTCTGAAACTTAACCTAAGCGTTTTTCGAAGCTACTTTTTGGCTAACTTCTTATAGGAAGGTCTAGGAGCTCTGAAAATGAACGTGCGCATCTTTCACTCTTCCCGAGGGACTTAGAAGAATTTTGTGATATTTTTTATTAAAATGGTGTATAAGGGTACATATATAAATATATTTTATGCACTGTATATGAGCTGGCGATTTCTAAGTCTGTGGTTCCGAGAGGGGGTAACCAGGCTCACAAATAAAGTTCAAGTCACTTGGCTGCCAGAATGCCCTGCTTCAGCACAGACCAGAAAGGCATTGTGATACGCGTATCCCCGGTATAGTCAGGGGTTAATGGGAGTCGTCCTCGTCCCCCCAGTATATGCCCAGAACCATGGACCCGGTATTTGTGGTTCGGACTGTCTCCAACCAGCCATAATGTTGTGAGAGTGAAATTATGTCTAAGTCCAGCTTCGGTACATTAGAAGCAACTCTGAAACTTACTGTAACCTAAGCGTTTTTCGAAGCTACTTTTTGGCTAACTTCTTATAGGAAGGTCTAGGAGCGCTGAAAATGAACGTGCGCATCTTTCACTCTTCCCGAGGGACTTAGAAGAATTTTGTGATATTTTTTATTAAAATTGTGTATAAGGGTACATATATAAATATATTTTATGCACTGTTTATGAGCTGGCGATTTCTAAGTCTGTGGTTCCGAGAGGGGGTAACCAGGCTCACTAATAAAGGTCAAGCCACTTGGCTGCCAGAATGCCCTGCTTCAGCACAGACCAGTAAGGCATTGTGATACGCATATCCCCGGTATAGTCAGGGGTTATGGGAGTCGTCCTCGTCCCCCCAGTATACGCCCAAAACCATGGACCCGGTATTTGTGGTTCGGACTGTCTCCAACCAGCCATAATGTTGTGAGAGTGAAATTATGTCTAAGTCCAGCTTCGGTACATTAGAAGCAACTCTGAAACTTAACCTAAGCGTTTTTCGAAGCTACTTTTTGGCTAACTTCTTATAGGAAGGTCTAGGAGCTCTGAAAATGAACGTGCGCATCTTTCACTCATTCCGAGGGACTTAGAAGAATTTTGTGATATTTTTTATTAAAATGGTGTATAAGGGTACATATATAAATATATTTTATGCACTGTATATGAGCTGGCGATTTCTAAGTCTGTGGTTCCGAGAGGGGGTAACCAGGCTCACTAATAAAGGTCAAGCCACTTGGCTGCCAGAATGCCCTGCTTCAGCACAGACCAGTAAGGCATTGTGATACGCGTATCCCCGGTATAGTCAGGGGTTAATGGGAGTCGTCCTCGTCCCCCCAGTATATGCCCAGAACCATGGACCCGGTATTTGTGGTTCGGACTGTCTCCAACCAGCCATAATGTTGTGAGAGTGAAATTATGTCTAAGTCCAGCTTCGGTACATTAGAAGCAACTCTGAAACTTAACCTAAGCGTTTTTCGAAGCTACTTTTTGGCTAACTTCTTATAGGAAGGTCTAGGAGCTCTGAAAATGAACGTGCGCATCTTTCACTCTTTCCGAGGGACTTGGAAGAATTTTGTGATATTTTTTATTAAAATGGTGTACACTGGCGACACATTTAATTGCACTGCGGCCAGATCCGCAAGCCGGGAGATTTCCCGGCTTAATGCTCGAATAAACTGTGCCGCAGCAGTATAAGGGTACATATATAAATATATTTTATGCACTGTATATGAGCTGGCGATTTCTAAGTCTGTGGTTCCGAGAGGGGGTAACCAGGCTCACTAATAAAGGTCAAGCCACTTGGCTTCCAGAATGCCCTGCTTCAGCACAGACCAGTAAGGCATTGTGATACGCGTATCCCCGGTATAGTCAGGCGTTAATGGGAGTCGTCCTCGTCCCCCCAGTATATGCCAAGAACCATGGACCCGGTATGTGTGGTTCGGACTGTCTCCAACCAGCCATAATGTTGTGAGAGTGAAATTATGTCTAAGTCCAGCTTCGGTACATTAGAAGCAACTCTGAAACTTAACCTAAGCGTTTTTCGAAGCTACTTTTTGGCTAACTTCTTATAGGAAGGTCTAGGAGCTCTGAAAATGAACGTGCGCATCTTTCACTCTTCCCGAGGGACTTACTGTAGAAGAATTTTGTGATATTTTTTATTAAAATGGTGTATAAGGGTACATATATAAATATATTTTATGCACTGTATATGAGCTGGCGATTTCTAAGTCTGTGGTTCCGAGAGGGGGTAACCAGGCTCACAAATAAAGTTCAAGTCACTTGGCTGCCAGAATGCCCTGCTTCAGCACAGACCAGAAAGGCATTGTGATACGCGTATCCCCGGTATAGTCAGGGGTTAATGGGAGTCGTCCTCGTCCCCCCAGTATATGCCCAGAACCATGGACCCGGTATTTGTGGTTCGGACTGTCTCCAACCAGCCATAATGTTGTGAGAGTGAAATTATGTCTAAGTCCAGCTTCGGTACATTAGAAGCAACTCTGAAACTTACTGTAACCTAAGCGTTTTTCGAAGCTACTTTTTGGCTAACTTCTTATAGGAAGGTCTAGGAGCGCTGAAAATGAACGTGCGCATCTTTCACTCTTCCCGAGGGACTTAGAAGAATTTTGTGATATTTTTTATTAAAATTGTGTATAAGGGTACATATATAAATATATTTTATGCACTGTTTATGAGCTGGCGATTTCTAAGTCTGTGGTTCCGAGAGGGGGTAACCAGGCTCACTAATAAAGGTCAAGCCACTTGGCTGCCAGAATGCCCTGCTTCAGCACAGACCAGTAAGGCATTGTGATACGCATATCCCCGGTATAGTCAGGGGTTATGGGAGTCGTCCTCGTCCCCCCAGTATACGCCCAAAACCATGGACCCGGTATTTGTGGTTCGGACTGTCTCCAACCAGCCATAATGTTGTGAGAGTGAAATTATGTCTAAGTCCAACTTCGGTACATTAGAAGCAACTCTGAAACTTAACCTAAGCGTTTTTCGAAGCTACTTTTTGGCTAACTTCTTATAGGAAGGTCTAGGAGCTCTGAAAATGAACGTGCGCATCTTTCACTCATTCCGAGGGACTTAGAAGAATTTTGTGATATTTTTTATTAAAATGGTGTATAAGGGTACATATATAAATATATTTTATGCACTGTATATGAGCTGGCGATTTCTAAGTCTGTGGTTCCGAGAGGGGGTAACCAGGCTCACTAATAAAGGTCAAGCCACTTGGCTGCCAGAATGCCCTGCTTCAGCACAGACCAGTAAGGCATTGTGATACGCGTATCCCCGGTATAGTCAGGGGTTAATGGGAGTCGTCCTCGTCCCCCCAGTATATGCCCAGAACCATGGACCCGGTATTTGTGGTTCGGACTGTCTCCAACCAGCCATAATGTTGTGAGAGTGAAATTATGTCTAAGTCCAGCTTCGGTACATTAGAAGCAACTCTGAAACTTAACCTAAGCGTTTTTCGAAGCTACTTTTTGGCTAACTTCTTATAGGAAGGTCTAGGAGCTCTGAAAATGAACGTGCGCATCTTTCACTCTTTCCGAGGGACTTGGAAGAATTTTGTGATATTTTTTATTAAAATGGTGTATAAGGGTACATATATAAATATATTTTATGCACTGTATATGAGCTGGCGATTTCTAAGTCTGTGGTTCCGAGAGGGGGTAACCAGGCTCACTAATAAAGGTCAAGCCACTTGGCTTCCAGAATGCCCTGCTTCAGCACAGACCAGTAAGGCATTGTGATACGCGTATCCCCGGTATAGTCAGGCGTTAATGGGAGTCGTCCTCGTCCCCCCAGTATATGCCAAGAACCATGGACCCGGTATGTGTGGTTCGGACTGTCTCCAACCAGCCATAATGTTGTGAGAGTGAAATTATGTCTAAGTCCAGCTTCGGTACATTAGAAGCAACTCTGAAACTTAACTTAAGCGTTTTTCGAAGCTACTTTTTGGCTAACTTCTTATAGGAAGGTCTAGGAGCGCTGAAAATGAACGTGCGCATCTTTCACTCTTCCCGAGGGACTTAGAAGAATTTTGTGATATTTTTTATTAAAATGGTGTATAAGGGTACATATATAAATATATTTTATGCACTGTATATGAGCTGGCGATTTCTAAGTCTGTGGTTCCGAGAGGGGGTAACCAGGCTCACAAATAAAGTTCAAGTCACTTGGCTGCCAGAATGCCCTGCTTCAGCACAGACCAGAAAGGCATTGTGATACGCGTATCCCCGGTATAGTCAGGGGTTAATGGGAGTCGTCCTCGTCCCCCCAGTATATGCCCAGAACCATGGACCCGGTATTTGTGGTTCGGACTGTCTCCAACCAGCCATAATGTTGTGAGAGTGAAATTATGTCTAAGTCCAGCTTCGGTACATTAGAAGCAACTCTGAAACTTAACCCAAGCGTTTTTCGAAGCTACTTTTTGGCTAACTTCTTATAGGAAGGTCTAGGAGCTCTGAAAATGAACTTGCGCATCTTTCACTCATTCCGAGGGACTTAGAAGAATTTTGTGATATTTTTTATTAAAATGGTGTATAAGGGTACATATATAAATATATTTTATGCACTGTATATGAGCTGGCGATTTCTAAGTCTGTGGTTCCGAGAGGGGGTAACCAGGCTCACTAATAAAGGTCAAGCCACTTGGCTGCCAGAATGCCCTGCTTCAGCACAGACCAGTAAGGCATTGTGATACGCGTATCCCCGGTATAGTCAGGGGTTAATGGGAGTCGTCCTCGTCCCCCCAGTATATGCCCAGAACCATGGACCCGGTATTTGTGGTTCGGACTGTCTCCAACCAGCCATAATGTTGTGAGAGTGAAATTATGTCTAAGTCCAGCTTCGGTACATTAGAAGCAACTCTGAAACTTAACCTAAGCGTTTTTCGAAGCTACTTTGTGGCTAACTTCTTATAGGAAGGTCTAGGAGCTCTGAAAATGAACGTGCGCATCTTTCACTCTTTCCGAGGGACTTGGAAGAATTTTGTGATATTTTTTATTAAAATGGTGTATAAGGGTACATATATAAATATATTTTATGCACTGTATATGAGCTGGCGATTTCTAAGTCTGTGGTTCCGAGAGGGGGTAACCAGGCTCACTAATAAAGGTCAAGCCACTTGGCTTCCAGAATGCCCTGCTTCAGCACAGACCAGTAAGGCATTGTGATACGCGTATCCCCGGTATAGTCAGGGGTTAATGGGAGTCGTCCTCGTCCCCCCAGTATATGCCAAGAACCATGGACCCGGTATGTGTGGTTCGGACTGTCTCCAACCAGCCATAATGTTGTGAGAGTGAAATTATGTCTAAGTCCAGCTTCGGTACATTAGAAGCAACTCTGAAACTTAACCTAAGCGTTTTTCGAAGCTACTTTTTGGCTAACTTCTTATAGGAAGGTCTAGGAGCTCTGAAAATGAACGTGCGCATCTTTCACTCTTCCCGAGGGACTTAGAAGAATTTTGTGATATTTTTTATTAAAATGGTGTATAAGGGTACATATATAAATATATTTTATGCACTGTATATGAGCTGGCGATTTCTAAGTCTGTGGTTCCGAGAGGGGGTAACCAGGCTCACAAATAAAGTTCAAGTCACTTGGCTGCCAGAATGCCCTGCTTCAGCACAGACCAGAAAGGCATTGTGATACGCGTATCCCCGGTATAGTCAGGGGTTAATGGGAGTCGTCCTCGTCCCCCCAGTATATGCCCAGAACCATGGACCCGGTATTTGTGGTTCGGACTGTCTCCAACCAGCCATAATGTTGTGAGAGTGAAATTATGTCTAAGTCCAGCTTCGGTACATTAGAAGCAACTCTGAAACTTAACCTAAGCGTTTTTCGAAGCTACTTTTTGGCTAACTTCTTATAGGAAGGTCTAGGAGCGCTGAAAATGAACGTGCGCATCTTTCACTCTTCCCGAGGGACTTAGAAGAATTTTGTGATATTTTTTATTAAAATTGTGTATAAGGGTACAAATATAAATATATTTTATGCACTGTATATGAGCTGGCGATTTCTAAGTCTGTGGTTCCGAGAGGGGGTAACCAGGCTCACTAATAAAGGTCAAGCCACTTGGCTGCCAGAATGCCCTGCTTCAGCAAAGAGCAGTAAGGCATTGTGATACGCATATCCCCGGTATAGTCAGGGGTTAATGGGAGTCGTCCTCGTCCCCCCAGTATACGCCCAAAACCATGGACCCGGTATTTGTGGTTCGGACTGTCTCCAACCAGCCATAATGTTGTGAGAGTGAAATTATGTCTAAGTCCAGCTTCGGTACATTAGAAGCAACTCTGAAACTTAACCTAAGCGTTTTTCGAAGCTACTTTTTGGCTAACTTCTTATAGGAAGGTCTAGGAGCTCTGAAAATGAACGTGCGCATCTTTCACTCTTTCCGAGGGACTTGGAAGAATTTTGTGATATTTTTTATTAAAATTGTGTATAAGGGTACATATATAAATATATTTTATGCACTGTATATGAGCTGGCGATTTCTAAGTCTGTGGTTCCGAGAGGGGGTAACCAGGCTCACTAATAAAGGTCAAGCCACTTGGCTGCCAGAATGCCCTGCTTCAGCACAGACCAGTAAGGCATTGTGATACGCATATCCCCGGTATAGTCAGGGGTTAATGGGAGTCGTCCTCGTCCCCCCAGTATACGCATAAAACCATGGACCCGGTATTTGTGGTTCGGACTGTCTCCAACCAGCCATAATGTTGTGAGAGTGAAATTATGTCTAAGTCCAGCTTCGGTACATTAGAAGCAACTCTGAAACTTAACCTAAGCGTTTTTCGAAGCTACTTTTTGGCTAACTTCTTATAGGAAAGTCTAGGAGCTCTGAAAATGAACGTGCGCATCTTTCACTCTTTCCGAGGGACTTGGAAGAATTTTGTGATATTTTTTATTAAAATGGTGTATAAGGGTACATATATAAATATATTTTATGCACTGTATATGAGCTGGCGATTTCTAAGTCTGTGGTTCCGAGAGGGGGTAACCAGGCTCACTAATAAAGGTCAAGCCACTTGGCTTCCAGAATGCCCTGCTTCAGCACAGACCAGTAAGGCATTGTGATACGCGTATCCCCGGTATAGTCAGGCGTTAATGGGAGTCGTCCTCGTCCCCCCAGTATATGCCAAGAACCATGGACCCGGTATGTGTGGTTCGGACTGTCTCCAACCAGCCATAATGTTGTGAGAGTGAAATTATGTCTAAGTCCAGCTTCGGTACATTAGAAGCAACTCTGAAACTTAACCTAAGCATTTTTCGAAGCTACTTTTTGGCTAACTTCTTATAGGAAGGTCTAGGAGCTCTGAAAATGAACGTGCGCATCTTTCACTCTTCCCGAGGGACTTAGAAGAATTTTGTGATATTTTTTATTAAAATGGTGTATAAGGGTACATATATAAATATATTTTATGCACTGTATATGAGCTGGCGATTTCTAAGTCTGTGGTTCCGAGAGGGGGTAACCAGGCTCACAAATAAAGTTCAAGTCACTTGGCTGCCAGAATGCCCTGCTTCAGCACAGACCAGAAAGGCATTGTGATACGCGTATCCCCGGTATAGTCAGGGGTTAATGGGAGTCGTCCTCGTCCCCCCAGTATATGCCCAGAACCATGGACCCGGTATTTGTGGTTCGGACTGTCTCCAACCAGCCATAATGTTGTGAGAGTGAAATTATGTCTAAGTCCAGCTTCGGTACATTAGAAGCAACTCTGAAACTTAACCTAAGCGTTTTTCGAAGCTACTTTTTGGCTAACTTCTTATAGGAAGGTCTAGGAGCGCTGAAAATGAATGTGCGCATCTTTCACTCTTCCCGAGGGACTTAGAAGAATTTTGTGATATTTTTTATTAAAATGGTGTATAAGGGTACATATATAAATATATTTTATGCACTGTATATGAGCTGGCGATTTCTAAGTCTGTGGTTCCGAGAGGGGGTAACCAGGCTCACAAATAAAGTTCAAGTCACTTGGCTGCCAGAATGCCCTGCTTCAGCACAGACCAGAAAGGCATTGTGATACGCGTATCCCCGGTATAGTCAGGGGTTAATGGGAGTCGTCCTCGTCCCCCCAGTATATGCCCAGAACCATGGACCCGGTATTTGTGGTTCGGACTGTCTCCAACCAGCCATAATGTTGTGAGAGTGAAATTATGTCTAAGTCCAGCTTCGGTACATTAGAAGCAACTCTGAAACTTAACCCAAGCGTTTTTCGAAGCTACTTTTTGGCTAACTTCTTATAGGAAGGTCTAGGAGCTCTGAAAATGAACTTGCGCATCTTTCACTCATTCCGAGGGACTTAGAAGAATTTTGTGATATTTTTTATAAAAATGGTGTATAAGGGTACATATATAAATATATTTTATGCACTGTATATGAGCTGGCGATTTCTAAGTCTGTGGTTCCGAGAGGGGGTAACCAGGCTCACTAATAAAGGTCAAGCCACTTGGCTGCCAGAATGCCCTGCTTCAGCACAGACCAGTAAGGCATTGTGATACGCGTATCCCCGGTATAGTCAGGGGTTAATGGGAGTCGTCCTCGTCCCCCCAGTATATGCCCAGAACCATGGACCCGGTATTTGTGGTTCGGACTGTCTCCAACCAGCCATAATGTTGTGAGAGTGAAATTATGTCTAAGTCCAGCTTCGGTACATTAGAAGCAACTCTGAAACTTAACCTAAGCGTTTTTCGAAGCTACTTTTTGGCTAACTTCTTATAGGAAGGTCTAGGAGCTCTGAAAATGAACGTACGCATCTTTCACTCTTTCCGAGGGACTTGGAAGAATTTTGTGATATTTTTTATTAAAATGGTGTATAAGGGTACATATATAAATATATTTTATGCACTGTATATGAGCTGGCGATTTCTAAGTCTGTGGTTCCGAGAGGGGGTAACCAGGCTCACTAATAAAGGTCAAGCCACTTGGCTTCCAGAATGCCCTGCTTCAGCACAGACCAGTAAGGCATTGTGATACGCGTATCCCCGGTATAGTCAGGCGTTAATGGGAGTCGTCCTCGTCCCCCCAGTATATGCCAAGAACCATGGACCCGGTATGTGTGGTTCGGACTGTCTCCAACCAGCCATAATGTTGTGAGAGTGAAATTATGTCTCAGTCCAGCTTCGGTACATTAGAAGCAACTCTGAAACTTAACCTAAGCGTTTTTCGAAGCTACTTTTTGGCTAACTTCTTATAGGAAGGTCTAGGAGCTCTGAAAATGAACGTGCGCATCTTTCACTCTTCCCGAGGGACTTAGAAGAATTTTGTGATATTTTTTATTAAAATGGTGTATAAGGGTACATATATAAATATATTTTATGCACTGTATATGAGCTGGCGATTTCTAAGTCTGTGGTTCCGAGAGGGGGTAACCAGGCTCACAAATAAAGTTCAAGTCACTTGGCTGCCAGAATGCCCTGCTTCAGCACAGACCAGAAAGGCATTGTGATACGCGTATCCCCGGTATAGTCAGGGGTTAATGGGAGTCGTCCTCGTCCCCCCAGTATATGCCCAGAACCATGGACCCGGTATTTGTGGTTCGGACTGTCTCCAACCAGCCATAATGTTGTGAGAGTGAAATTATGTCTAAGTCCAGCTTCGGTACATTAGAAGCAACTCTGAAACTTAACCTAAGCGTTTCTCGAAGCTACTTTTTGGCTAACTTCTTATAGGAAGGTCTAGGAGCGCTGAAAATGAACGTGCGCATCTTTCACTCTTCCCGAGGGACTTAGAAGAATTTTGTGATATTTTTTATTAAAATTGTGTATAAGGGTACATATATAAATATATTTTATGCACTGTATATGAGCTGGCGATTTCTAAGTCTGTGGTTCCGAGAGGGGGTAACCAGGCTCACTAATAAAGGTCAAGCCACTTGGCTGCCAGAATGCCCTGCTTCAGCAAAGAGCAGTAAGGCATTGTGATACGCATATCCCCGGTATAGTCAGGGGTTAATGGGAGTCGTCCTCGTCCCCCCAGTATACGCCCAAAACCATGGACCCGGTATTTGTGGTTCGGACTGTCTCCAACCAGCCATAATGTTGTGAGAGTGAAATTATGTCTAAGTCCAGCTTCGGTACATTAGAAGCAACTCTGAAACTTAACCTAAGCGTTTTTCGAAGCTACTTTTTGGCTAACTTCTTATAGGAAGGTCTAGGAGCTCTGAAAATGAACGTGCGCATCTTTCACTCTTTCCGAGGGACTTGGAAGAATTTTGTGATATTTTTTATTAAAATTGTGTATAAGGGTACATATATAAATATATTTTATGCACTGTATATGAGCTGGCGATTTCTAAGTCTGTGGTTCCGAGAGGGGGTAACCAGGCTCACTAATAAAGGTCAAGCCACTTGGCTTCCAGAATGCCCTGCTTCAGCACAGACCAGTAAGGCATTGTGATACGCGTATCCCCGGTATAGTCAGGCGTTAATGGGAGTCGTCCTCGTCCCCCCAGTATATGCCAAGAACCATGGACCCGGTATGTGTGGTTCGGACTGTCTCCAACCAGCCATAATGTTGTGAGAGTGAAATTATGTCTAAGTCCAGCTTCGGTACATTAGAAGCAACTCTGAAACTTAACCTAAGCGTTTTTCGAAGCTACTTTTTGGCTAACTTCTTTTAGGAAGGTCTAGGAGCTCTGAAAATGAACGTGCGCATCTTTCACTGGTCCCGAGGGACTTAGAAGAATTTTGTGATATTTTTTATTAAAATGGTGTATAAGGGTACATATATAAATATTTTTTATGCACTGTATACTGTATGAGCTGGCGATTTCTAAGTCTGTGGTTCCGAGAGGGGGTAACCAGGCTCACTAATAAAGGTCAAGCCACTTGGCTGCCAGAATGCCCTGCTTCAGCACAGACCAGTAAGGCATTGTGATACGCGTATCCCCGGTATAGTCAGGGGTTAATGGGAGTCGTCCCCGTCCCCCCAGTATATGCCCAGAACCATGGACCCGGTATTTGTGGTTCGGACTGTCTCCAACCAGCCATAATGTTGTGAGAGTGAAATTATGTCTAAGTCCAGCTTCTGTACATTAGAAGCAACTCTGAAACTTAACCCAAGCGTTTTTCGAAGCTACTTTTTGGCTAACTTCTTATAGGAAGGTCTAGGAGCTCTGAAAATGAACGTGCGCATCTTTCACTCTTCCCGAGGGACTTAGAAGAATTTTGTGATATTTTTTATTAAAATGGTGTATAAGGGTACATATATAAATATATTTTATGCACTGTATATGAGCTGGCGATTTCTAAGTCTGTGGTTCCGAGAGGGGGTAACCAGGCTCACTAATAAAGGTCAAGCCACTTGGCTTCCAGAATGCCCTGCTTCAGCACAGACCAGTAAGGCATTGTGATACGCGTATCCCCGGTATAGTCAGGCGTTAATGGGAGTCGTCCTCGTCCCCCCAGTATATGCCAAGAACCATGGACCCGGTATGTGTGGTTCGGACTGTCTCCAACCAGCCATAATGTTGTGAGAGTGAAATTATGTCTAAGTCCAGCTTCGGTACATTAGAAGCAACTCTGAAACTTAACCTAAGCGTTTTTCGAAGCTACTTTTTGGCTAACTTCTTATAGGAAGGTCTAGGAGCTCTGAAAATGAACGTGCGCATCTTTCACTCTTCCCGAGGGACTTAGAAGAATTTTGTGATATTTTTTATTAAAATGGTGTATAAGGGTACATATATAAATATATTTTATGCACTGTATATGAGCTGGCGATTTCTAAGTCTGTGGTTCCGAGAGGGGGTAACCAGGCTCACAAATAAAGTTCAAGTCACATGGCTGCCAGAATGCCCTGCTTCAGCACAGACCAGAAAGGCATTGTGATACGCGTATCCCCGGTATAGTCAGGGGTTAATGGGAGTCGTCCTCGTCCCCCCAGTATATGCCCAGAACCATGGACCCGGTATTTGTGGTTCGGACTGTCTCCAACCAGCCATAATGTTGTGAGAGTGAAATTATGTCTAAGTCCAGCTTCGGTACATTAGAAGCAACTCTGAAACTTAACCTAAGCGTTTTTCGAAGCTACTTTTTGGCTAACTTCTTATAGGAAGGTCTAGGAGCGCTGAAAATGAACGTGCACATCTTTCACTCTTCCCGAGGGACTTAGAAGAATTTTGTGATATTTTTTATTAAAATTGTGTATAAGGGTACATATATAAATATATTTTATGCACTGTATATGAGCTGGCGATTTCTAAGTCTGTGGTTCCGAGAGGGGGTAACCAGGCTCACTAATAAAGGTCAAGCCACTTGGCTGCCAGAATGCCCTGCTTCAGCAAAGAGCAGTAAGGCATTGTGATACGCATATCCCCGGTATAGTCAGGGGTTAATGGGAGTCGTCCTCGTCCCCCCAGTATACGCCCAAAACCATGGACCCGGTATTTGTGGTTCGGACTGTCTCCAACCAGCCATAATGTTGTGAGAGTGAAATTATGTCTAAGTCCAGCTTCGGTACATTAGAAGCAACTCTGAAACTTAACCTAAGCGTTTTTCGAAGCTACTTTTTGGCTAACTTCTTATAGGAAGGTCTAGGAGCTCTGAAAATGAACGTGCGCATCTTTCACTCTTTCCGAGGGACTTGGAAGAATTTTGTGATATTTTTTATTAAAATTGTGTATAAGGGTACATATATAAATATATTTTATGCACTGTATATGAGCTGGCGATTTCTAAGTCTGTGGTTCCGAGAGGGGGTAACCAGGCTCACTAATAAAGGTCAAGCCACTTGGCTGCCAGAATGCCCTGCTTCAGCAAAGAGCAGTAAGGCATTGTGATACGCATATCCCCGGTATAGTCAGGGGTTAATGGGAGTCGTCCTCGTCCCCCCAGTATACGCCCAAAACCATGGACCCGGTATTTGTGGTTCGGACTGTCTCCAACCAGCCATAATGTTGTGAGAGTGAAATTATGTCTAAGTCCAGCTTCGGTACATTAGAAGCAACTCTGAAACTTAACCTAAGCGTTTTTCGAAGCTACTTTTTGGCTAACTTCTTATAGGAAGGTCTAGGAGCTCTGAAAATGAACGTGCGCATCTTTCACTCTTTCCGAGGGACTTGGAAGAATTTTGTGATATTTTTTATTAAAATTGTGTATAAGGGTACATATATAAATATATTTTATGCACTGTATATGAGCTGGCGATTTCTAAGTCTGTGGTTCCGAGAGGGGGTAACCAGGCTCACTAATAAAGGTCAAGCCACTTGGCTGCCAGAATGCCCTGCTTCAGCACAGACCAGTAAGGCATTGTGATACGCATATCCCCGGTATAGTCAGGGGTTAATGGGAGTCGTCCTCGTCCCCCCAGTATACGCATAAAACCATGGACCCGGTATTTGTGGTTCGGACTGTCTCCAACCAGCCATAATGTTGTGAGAGTGAAATTATGTCTAAGTCCAGCTTCGGTACATTAGAAGCAACTCTGAAACTTAACCTAAGCGTTTTTCGAAGCTACTTTTTGGCTAACTTCTTATAGGAAGGTCTAGGAGCTCTGAAAATGAACGTGCGCATCTTTCACTCTTTCCGAGGGACTTGGAAGAATTTTGTGATATATTTTATTAAAATGGTGTATAAGGGTACATATATAAATATATTTTATGCACTGTATATGAGCTGGCGATTTCTAAGTCTGTGGTTCCGAGAGGGGGTAACCAGGCTCACTAATAAAGGTCAAGCCACTTGGCTTCCAGAATGCCCTGCTTCAGCACAGACCAGTAAGGCATTGTGATACGCGTATCCCCGGTATAGTCAGGCGTTAATGGGAGTCGTCCTCGTCCCCCCAGTATATGCCAAGAACCATGGACCCGGTATGTGTGGTTCGGACTGTCTCCAACCAGCCATAATGTTGTGAGAGTGAAATTATGTCTAAGTCCAGCTTCGGTACATTAGAAGCAACTCTGAAACTTAACCTAAGCGTTTTTCGAAGCTACTTTTTGGCTAACTTCTTTTAGGAAGGTCTAGGAGCTCTGAAAATGAACGTGCGCATCTATCACTGGTCCCGAGGGACTTAGAAGAATTTTGTGATATTTTTTATTAAAATGGTGTATAAGGGTACATATATAAATATATTTTATGCACTGTATACTGTATGAGCTGGCGATTTCTAAGTCTGTGGTTCCGAGAGGGGGTAACCAGGCTCACTAATAAAGGTCAAGCCACTTGGCTGCCAGAATGCCCTGCTTCAGCACAGACCAGTAAGGCATTGTGATACGCGTATCCCCGGTATAGTCAGGGGTTAATGGGAGTCGTCCCCGTCCCCCCAGTATATGCCCAGAACCATGGACCCGGTATTTGTGGTTCGGACTGTCTCCAACCAGCCATAATGTTGTGAGAGTGAAATTATGTCTAAGTCCAGCTTCGGTACATTAGAAGCAACTCTGAAACTTAACCCAAGCGTTTTTCGAAGCTACTTTTTGGCTAACTTCTTATAGGAAGGTCTAGGAGCTCTGAAAATGAACGTGCGCATCTTTCACTCTTCCCGAGGGACTTAGAAGAATTTTGTGATATTTTTTATTAAAATGGTGTATAAGGGTACATATATAAATATATTTTATGCACTGTATATGAGCTGGCGATTTCTAAGTCTGTGGTTCCGAGAGGGGGTAACCAGGCTCACTAATAAAGGTCAAGCCACTTGGCTTCTAGAATGCCCTGCTTCAGCACAGACCAGTAAGGCATTGTGATACGCGTATCCCCGGTATAGTCAGGCGTTAATGGGAGTCGTCCTCGTCCCCCCAGTATATGCCAAGAACCATGGACCCGGTATGTGTGGTTCGGACTGTCTCCAACCAGCCATAATGTTGTGAGAGTGAAATTATGTCTAAGTCCAGCTTCGGTACATTAGAAGCAACTCTGAAACTTAACCTAAGCGTTTTTCGAAGCTACTTTTTGGCTAACTTCTTATAGGAAGGTCTAGGAGCTCTGAAAATGAACGTGCGCATCTTTCACTCTTCCCGAGGGACTTAGAAGAATTTTGTGATATTTTTTATTAAAATGGTGTATAAGGGTACATATATAAATATATTTTATGCACTGTATATGAGCTGGCGATTTCTAAGTCTGTGGTTCCGAGAGGGGGTAACCAGGCTCACAAATAAAGTTCAAGTCACTTGGCTGCCAGAATGCCCTGCTTCAGCACAGACCAGAAAGGCATTGTGATACGCGTATCCCCGGTATAGTCAGGGGTTAATGGGAGTCGTCCTCGTCCCCCCAGTATACGCCCAGAACCATGGACCCGGTATTTGTGGTTCGGACTGTCTCCAACCAGCCATAATGTTGTGAGAGTGAAATTATGTCTAAGTCCAGCTTCGGTACATTAGAAGCAACTCTGAAACTTAACCTAAGCGTTTTTCGAAGCTACTTTTTGGCTAACTTCTTATAGGAAGGTCTAGGAGCTCTGAAAATGAACGTGCGCATCTTTCACTCTTCCCGAGGGACTTAGAAGAATTTTGTGATATTTTTTATTAAAATGGTGTATAAGGGTACATATATAAATATATTTTATGCACTGTATATGAGCTGGCGATTTCTAAGTCTGTGGTTCCGAGAGGGGGTAACCAGGCTCACTAATAAAGGTCAAGCCACTTGGCTTCTAGAATGCCCTGCTTCAGCACAGACCAGTAAGGCATTGTGATACGCGTATCCCCGGTATAGTCAGGCGTTAATGGGAGTCGTCCTCGTCCCCCCAGTATATGCCAAGAACCATGGACCCGGTATGTGTGGTTCGGACTGTCTCCAACCAGCCATAATGTTGTGAGAGTGAAATTATGTCTAAGTCCAGCTTCGGTACATTAGAAGCAACTCTGAAACTTAACCTAAGCGTTTTTCGAAGCTACTTTTTGGCTAACTTCTTTTAGGAAGGTCTAGGAGCTCTGAAAATGAACGTGCGCATCTATCACTGGTCCCGAGGGACTTAGAAGAATTTTGTGATATTTTTTATTAAAATGGTGTATAAGGGTACATACTGTATATAAATATATTTTATGCACTGTATATGAGCTGGCGATTTCTAAGTCTGTGGTTCCGAGAGGGGGTAACCAGGCTCACAAATAAAGTTCAAGTCACTTGGCTGCCAGAATGCCCTGCTTCAGCACAGACCAGAAAGGCATTGTGATACGCGTATCCCCGGTATAGTCAGGGGTTAATGGGAGTCGTCCTCGTCCCCCCAGTATATGCCCAGAACCATGGACCCGGTATTTGTGGTTCGGACTGTCTCCAACCAGCCATAATGTTGTGAGAGTGAAATTATGTCTAAGTCCAGCTTCGGTACATTAGAAGCAACTCTGAAACTTAACCTAAGCGTTTTTCGAAGCTACTTCTGGCTAACTTCTTATAGGAAGGTCTAGGAGCGCTGAAAATGAACGTGCGCATCTTTCACTCTTCCCGAGGGACTTAGAAGAATTTTGTGATATTTTTTATTAAAATTGTGTATAAGGGTACATATATAAATATATTTTATGCACTGTATATGAGCTGGCGATTTCTAAGTCTGTGGTTCCGAGAGGGGGTAACCAGGCTCACTAATAAAGGTCAAGCCACTTGGCTGCCAGAATGCCCTGCTTCAGCAAAGAGCAGTAAGGCATTGTGATACGCATATCCCCGGTATAGTCAGGGGTTAATGGGAGTCGTCCTCGTCCCCCCAGTATACGCCCAAAACCATGGACCCGGTATTTGTGGTTCGGACTGTCTCCAACCAGCCATAATGTTGTGAGAGTGAAATTATGTCTAAGTCCAGCTTCGGTACATTAGAAGCAACTCTGAAACTTAACCTAAGCGTTTTTCGAAGCTACTTTTTGGCTAACTTCTTATAGGAAGGTCTAGGAGCTCTGAAAATGAACGTGCGCATCTTTCACTCTTTCCGAGGGACTTGGAAGAATTTTGTGATATTTTTTATTAAAATTGTGTATAAGGGTACATATATAAATATATTTTATGCACTGTATATGAGCTGGCGATTTCTAAGTCTGTGGTTCCGAGAGGGGGTAACCAGGCTCACTAATAAAGGTCAAGCCACTTGGCTGCCAGAATGCCCTGCTTCAGCACAGACCAGTAAGGCATTGTGATACGCATATCCCCGGTATAGTCAGGGGTTAATGGGAGTCGTCCTCGTCCCCCCAGTATACGCATAAAACCATGGACCCGGTATTTGTGGTTCGGACTGTCTCCAACCAGCCATAATGTTGTGAGAGTGAAATTATGTCTAAGTCCAGCTTCGGTACATTAGAAGCAACTCTGAAACTTAACCCAAGCGTTTTTCGAAGCTACTTTTTGGCTAACTTCTTATAGGAAGGTCTAGGAGCTCTGAAAATGAACGTGCGCATCTTTCACTCTTCCCGAGGGACTTAGAAGAATTTTGTGATATTTTTTATTAAAATGGTGTATAAGGGTACATATATAAATATATTTTATGCACTGTATATGAGCTGGCGATTTCTAAGTCTGTGGTTCCGAGAGGGGGTAACCAGGCTCACTAATAAAGGTCAAGCCACTTGGCTTCTAGAATGCCCTGCTTCAGCACAGACCAGTAAGGCATTGTGATACGCGTATCCCCGGTATAGTCAGGCGTTAATGGGAGTCGTCCTCGTCCCCCCAGTATATGCCAAGAACCATGGACCCGGTATGTGTGGTTCGGACTGTCTCCAACCAGCCATAATGTTGTGAGAGTGAAATTATGTCTAAGTCCAGCTTCGGTACATTAGAAGCAACTCTGAAACTTAACCTAAGCGTTTTTCGAAGCTACTTTTTGGCTAACTTCTTATAGGAAGGTCTAGGAGCTCTGAAAATGAACGTGCGCATCTTTCACTCTTCCCGAGGGACTTAGAAGAATTTTGTGATATTTTTTATTAAAATGGTGTATAAGGGTACATATATAAATATATTTTATGCACTGTATATGAGCTGGCGATTTCTAAGTCTGTGGTTCCGAGAGGGGGTAACCAGGCTCACAAATAAAGTTCAAGTCACTTGGCTGCCAGAATGCCCTGCTTCAGCACAGACCAGAAAGGCATTGTGATACGCGTATCCCCGGTATAGTCAGGGGTTAATGGGAGTCGTCCTCGTCCCCCCAGTATATGCCCAGAACCATGGACCCGGTATTTGTGGTTCGGACTGTCTCCAACCAGCCATAATGTTGTGAGAGTGAAATTATGTCTAAGTCCAGCTTCGGTACATTAGAAGCAACTCTGAAACTTAACCTAAGCGTTTTTCGAAGCTACTTCTGGCTAACTTCTTATAGGAAGGTCTAGGAGCGCTGAAAATGAACGTGCGCATCTTTCACTCTTCCCGAGGGACTTAGAAGAATTTTGTGATATTTTTTATTAAAATTGTGTATAAGGGTACATATATAAATATATTTTATGCACTGTATATGAGCTGGCGATTTCTAAGTCTGTGGTTCCGAGAGGGGGTAACCAGGCTCACTAATAAAGGTCAAGCCACTTGGCTGCCAGAATGCCCTGCTTCAGCAAAGAGCAGTAAGGCATTGTGATACGCATATCCCCGGTATAGTCAGGGGTTAATGGGAGTCGTCCTCGTCCCCCCAGTATACGCCCAAAACCATGGACCCGGTATTTGTGGTTCGGACTGTCTCCAACCAGCCATAATGTTGTGAGAGTGAAATTATGTCTAAGTCCAGCTTCGGTACATTAGAAGCAACTCTGAAACTTAACCTAAGCGTTTTTCGAAGCTACTTTTTGGCTAACTTCTTATAGGAAGGTCTAGGAGCTCTGAAAATGAACGTGCGCATCTTTCACTCTTTCCGAGGGACTTGGAAGAATTTTGTGATATTTTTTATTAAAATTGTGTATAAGGGTACATATATAAATATATTTTATGCACTGTATATGAGCTGGCGATTTCTAAGTCTGTGGTTCCGAGAGGGGGTAACCAGGCTCACTAATAAAGGTCAAGCCACTTGGCTGCCAGAATGCCCTGCTTCAGCACAGACCAGTAAGGCATTGTGATACGCATATCCCCGGTATAGTCAGGGGTTAATGGGAGTCGTCCTCGTCCCCCCAGTATACGCATAAAACCATGGACCCGGTATTTGTGGTTCGGACTGTCTCCAACCAGCCATAATGTTGTGAGAGTGAAATTATGACTAAGTCCAGCTTCGGTACATTAGAAGCAACTCTGAAACTTAACCCAAGCGTTTTTCGAAGCTACTTTTTGGCTAACTTCTTATAGGAAGGTCTAGGAGCTCTGAAAATGAACGTGCGCATCTTTCACTCTTCCCGAGGGACTTAGAAGAATTTTGTGATATTTTTTATTAAAATGGTGTATAAGGGTACATATATAAATATATTTTATGCACTGTATATGAGCTGGCGATTTCTAAGTCTGTGGTTCCGAGAGGGGGTAACCAGGCTCACTAATAAAGGTCAAGCCACTTGGCTTCTAGAATGCCCTGCTTCAGCACAGACCAGTAAGGCATTGTGATACGCGTATCCCCGGTATAGTCAGGCGTTAATGGGAGTCGTCCTCGTCCCCCCAGTATATGCCAAGAACCATGGACCCGGTATGTGTGGTTCGGACTGTCTCCAACCAGCCATAATGTTGTGAGAGTGAAATTATGTCTAAGTCCAGCTTCGGTACATTAGAAGCAACTCTGAAACTTAACCTAAGCGTTTTTCGAAGCTACTTTTTGGCTAACTTCTTATAGGAAGGTCTAGGAGCTCTGAAAATGAACGTGCGCATCTTTCACTCTTCCCGAGGGACTTAGAAGAATTTTGTGATATTTTTTATTAAAATGGTGTATAAGGGTACATATATAAATATATTTTATGCACTGTATATGAGCTGGCGATTTCTAAGTCTGTGGTTCCGAGAGGGGGTAACCAGGCTCACAAATAAAGTTCAAGTCACTTGGCTGCCAGAATGCCCTGCTTCAGCACAGACCAGAAAGGCATTGTGATACGCGTATCCCCGGTATAGTCAGGGGTTAATGGGAGTCGTCCTCGTCCCCCCAGTATATGCCCAGAACCATGGACCCGGTATTTGTGGTTCGGACTGTCTCCAACCAGCCATAATGTTGTGAGAGTGAAATTATGTCTAAGTCCAGCTTCGGTACATTAGAAGCAACTCTGAAACTTAACCTAAGCGTTTTTCGAAGCTACTTCTGGCTAACTTCTTATAGGAAGGTCTAGGAGCGCTGAAAATGAACGTGCGCATCTTTCCCTCTTCCCGAGGGACTTAGAAGAATTTTGTGATATTTTTTATTAAAATTGTGTATAAGGGTACATATATAAATATATTTTATGCACTGTATATGAGCTGGCGATTTCTAAGTCTGTGGTTCCGAGAGGGGGTAACCAGGCTCACTAATAAAGGTCAAGCCACTTGGCTGCCAGAATGCCCTGCTTCAGCAAAGAGCAGTAAGGCATTGTGATACGCATATCCCCGGTATAGTCAGGGGTTAATGGGAGTCGTCCTCGTCCCCCCAGTATACGCCCAAAACCATGGACCCGGTATTTGTGGTTCGGACTGTCTCCAACCAGCCATAATGTTGTGAGAGTGAAATTATGTCTAAGTCCAGCTTCGGTACATTAGAAGCAACTCTGAAACTTAACCTAAGCGTTTTTCGAAGCTACTTTTTGGCTAACTTCTTATAGGAAGGTCTAGGAGCTCTGAAAATGAACGTGCGCATCTTTCACTCTTTCCGAGGGACTTGGAAGAATTTTGTGATATTTTTTATTAAAATTGTGTATAAGGGTACATATATAAATATATTTTATGCACTGTATATGAGCTGGCGATTTCTAAGTCTGTGGTTCCGAGAGGGGGTAACCAGGCTCACTAATAAAGGTCAAGCCACTTGGCTGCCAGAATGCCCTGCTTCAGCACAGACCAGTAAGGCATTGTGATACGCATATCCCCGGTATAGTCAGGGGTTAATGGGAGTCGTCCTCGTCCCCCCAGTATACGCATAAAACCATGGACCCGGTATTTGTGGTTCGGACTGTCTCCAACCAGCCATAATGTTGTGAGAGTGAAATTATGTCTAAGTCCAGCTTCGGTACATTAGAAGCAACTCTGAAACTTAACCTAAGCGTTTTTCGAAGCTACTTTTTGGCTAACTTCTTATAGGAAGGTCTAGGAGCTCTGAAAATGAACGTGCGCATCTTTCACTCTTTCCGAGGGACTTGGAAGAATTTTGTGATATATTTTATTAAAATGGTGTATAAGGGTACATATATAAATATATTTTATGCACTGTATATGAGCTGGCGATTTCTAAGTCTGTGGTTCCGAGAGGGGGTAACCAGGCTCACTAATAAAGGTCAAGCCACTTGGCTTCCAGAATGCCCTGCTTCAGCACAGACCAGTAAGGCATTGTGATACGCATATACCCGGTATAGTCAGGGGTTAATGGGAGTCGTCCTCGTCCCCCCAGTATATGCCCAGAACCATGGACCCGGTATTTGTGGTTCGGACTGTCTCCAACCAGCCATAATGTTGTGAGAGTGAAATTATGTCTAAGTCCAGCTTCGGTACATTAGAAGCAACTCTGAAACTTAACCTAAGCGTTTTTCGAAGCTACTTTTTGGCTAACTTCTTATAGGAAGGTCTAGGAGCTCTGAAAATGAACGTGCGCATCTTTCACTCTTCCCGAGGGACTTAGAAGAATTTTGTGATATTTTTTATTAAAATGGTGTATAAGGGTACATATATAAATATATTTTATGCACTGTATATGAGCTGGCGATTTCTAAGTCTGTGGTTCCGAGAGGGGGTAACCAGGCTCACAAATAAAGTTCAAGTCACTTGGCTGCCAGAATGCCCTGCTTCAGCACAGACCAGAAAGGCATTGTGATACGCGTATCCCCGGTATAGTCAGGGGTTAATGGGAGTCGTCCTCGTCCCCCCAGTATATGCCCAGAACCATGGACCCGGTATTTGTGGTTCGGACTGTCTCCAACCAGCCATAATGTTGTGAGAGTGAAATTATGTCTAAGTCCAGCTTCGGTACATTAGAAGCAACTCTGAAACTTAACCTAAGCGTTTTTCGAAGCTACTTCTGGCTAACTTCTTATAGGAAGGTCTAGGAGCGCTGAAAATGAACGTTTGCATCTTTCTCTCTTCCCGAGGGACTTAGAAGAATTTTGTGATATTTTTTATTAAAATTGTGTATAAGGGTACATATATAAATATATTTTATGCACTGTATATGAGCTGGCGATTTCTAAGTCTGTGGTTCCGAGAGGGGGTAACCAGGCTCACTAATAAAGGTCAAGCCACTTGGCTGCCAGAATGCCCTGCTTCAGCAAAGAGCAGTAAGGCATTGTGATACGCATATCCCCGGTATAGTCAGGGGTTAATGGGAGTCGTCCTCGTCCCCCCAGTATACGCCCAAAACCATGGACCCGGTATTTGTGGTTCGGACTGTCTCCAACCAGCCATAATGTTGTGAGAGTGAAATTATGTCTAAGTCCAGCTTCGGTACATTAGAAGCAACTCTGAAACTTAACCTAAGCGTTTTTCGAAGCTACTTTTTGGCTAACTTCTTATAGGAAGGTCTAGGAGCTCTGAAAATGAACGTGCGCATCTTTCACTCTTTCCGAGGGACTTGGAAGAATTTTGTGATATTTTTTATTAAAATTGTGTATAAGGGTACATATATAAATATATTTTATGCACTGTATATGAGCTGGCGATTTCTAAGTCTGTGGTTCCGAGAGGGGGTAACCAGGCTCACTAATAAAGGTCAAGCCACTTGGCTGCCAGAATGCCCTGCTTCAGCACAGACCAGTAAGGCATTGTGATACGCATATCCCCGGTATAGTCAGGGGTTAATGGGAGTCGTCCTCGTCCCCCCAGTATACGCATAAAACCATGGACCCGGTATTTGTGGTTCGGACTGTCTCCAACCAGCCATAATGTTGTGAGAGTGAAATTATGTCTAAGTCCAGCTTCGGTACATTAGAAGCAACTCTGAAACTTAACCTAAGCGTTTTTCGAAGCTACTTTTTGGCTAACTTCTTATAGGAAGGTCTAGGAGCTCTGAAAATGAACGTGCGCATCTTTCACTCTTTCCGAGGGACTTGGAAGAATTTTGTGATATATTTTATTAAAATGGTGTATAAGGGTACATATATAAATATATTTTATGCACTGTATATGAGCTGGCGATTTCTAAGTCTGTGGTTCCGAGAGGGGGTAACCAGGCTCACTAATAAAGGTCAAGCCACTTGGCTTCCAGAATGCCCTGCTTCAGCACAGACCAGTAAGGCATTGTGATACGCGTATCCCCGGTATAGTCAGGCGTTAATGGGAGTCGTCCTCGTCCCCCCAGTATATGCCAAGAACCATGGACCCGGTATGTGTGGTTCGGACTGTCTCCAACCAGCCATAATGTTGTGAGAGTGAAATTATGTCTAAGTCCAGCTTCGGTACATTAGAAGCAACTCTGAAACTTAACCTAAGCGTTTTTCGAAGCTACTTTTTGGCTAACTTCTTTTAGGAAGGTCTAGGAGCTCTGAAAATGAACGTGCGCATCTTTCACTGGTCCCGAGGGACTTAGAAGAATTTTGTGATATTTTTTATTAAAATGGTGTATAAGGGTACATATATAAATATATTTTATGCACTGTATACTGTATGAGCTGGCGATTTCTAAGTCTGTGGTTCCGAGAGGGGGTAACCAGGCTCACTAATAAAGGTCAAGCCACTTGGCTGCCAGAATGCCCTGCTTCAGCACAGACCAGTAAGGCATTGTGATACGCGTATCCCCGGTATAGTCAGGGGTTAATGGGAGTCGTCCCCGTCCCCCCAGTATATGCCCAGAACCATGGACCCGGTATTTGTGGTTCGGACTGTCTCCAACCAGCCATAATGTTGTGAGAGTGAAATTATGTCTAAGTCCAGCTTCGGTACATTAGAAGCAACTCTGAAATTTAACCCAAGCGTTTTTCGAAGCTACTTTTTGGCTAACTTCTTATAGGAAGGTCTAGGAGCTCTGAAAATGAACGTGCGCATCTTTCACTCTTCCCGAGGGACTTAGAAGAATTTTGTGATATTTTTTATTAAAATGGTGTATAAGGGTACATATATAAATATATTTTATGCACTGTATATGAGCTGGCGATTTCTAAGTCTGTGGTTCCGAGAGGGGGTAACCAGGCTCACTAATAAAGGTCAAGCCACTTGGCTGCCAGAATGCCCTGCTTCAGCACAGACCAGTAAGGCATTGTGATACGCGTATCCCCGGTATAGTCAGGGGTTAATGGGAGTCGTCCTTGTCCCCCCAGTATATGCCCAGAACCATGGACCCAGTATTTGTGGTTAGGACTGTCTCCAACCAGCCATAATGTTGTGAGAGTGAAATTATGTCTAAGTCCAGCTTCGGTACATTAGAAGCAACTCTGAAACTTAACCTAAGCGTTTTTCGAAGCTACTTTTTGGCTAACTTCTTATAGGAAGGTCTAGGAGCACTGAAAATGAACGTGCGCATCTTTCACTGTTTCCGAGGGACTTGGAAGAATTTTGTGATATTTTTTATTAAAATGGTGTATAAGGGTACATATATAAATATATTTTATGCACTGTATATGAGCTGGCGATTTCTAAGTCTGTGGTTCCGAGAGGGGGTAACCAGGCTCACTAATAAAGGTCAAGCCACTTGGCTTCCAGAATGCCCTGCTTCAGCACAGACCAGTAAGGCATTGTGATACGCGTATCCCCGGTATAGTCAGGCGTTAATGGGAGTCGTCCTCGTCCCCCCAGTATATGCCAAGAACCATGGACCCGGTATGTGTGGTTCGGACTGTCTCCAACCAGCCATAATGTTGTGAGAGTGAAATTATGTCTAAGTCCAGCTTCGGTACATTAGAAGCAACTCTGAAACTTAACCTAAGCGTTTTTCGAAGCTACTTTTTGGCTAACTTCTTATAGGAAGGTCTAGGAGCTCTGAAAATGAACGTGCGCATCTTTCACTCTTTCCGAGGGACTTGGAAGAATTTTGTGATATATTTTATTAAAATGGTGTATAAGGGTACATATATAAATATATTTTATGCACTGTATATGAGCTGGCGATTTCTAAGTCTGTGGTTCCGAGAGGGGGTAACCAGGCTCACTAATAAAGGTCAAGCCACTTGGCTTCCAGAATGCCCTGCTTCAGCACAGACCAGTAAGGCATTGTGATACGCATATACCCGGTATAGTCAGGGGTTAATGGGAGTCGTCCTCGTCCCCCCAGTATATGCCCAGAACCATGGACCCGGTATTTGTGGTTCGGACTGTCTCCAACCAGCCATAATGTTGTGAGAGTGAAATTATGTCTAAGTCCAGCTTCGGTACATTAGAAGCAACTCTGAAACTTAACCTAAGCGTTTTTCGAAGCTACTTTTTGGCTAACTTCTTATAGGAAGGTCTAGGAGCTCTGAAAATGAACGTGCGCATCTTTCACTCTTCCCGAGGGACTTAGAAGAATTTTGTGATATTTTTTATTAAAATGGTGTATAAGGGTACATATATAAATATATTTTATGCACTGTATATGAGCTGGCGATTTCTAAGTCTGTGGTTCCGAGAGGGGGTAACCAGGCTCACAAATAAAGTTCAAGTCACTTGGCTGCCAGAATGCCCTGCTTCAGCACAGACCAGAAAGGCATTGTGATACGCGTATCCCCGGTATAGTCAGGGGTTAATGGGAGTCGTCCTCGTCCCCCCAGTATATGCCCAGAACCATGGACCCGGTATTTGTGGTTCGGACTGTCTCCAACCAGCCATAATGTTGTGAGAGTGAAATTATGTCTAAGTCCAGCTTCGGTACATTAGAAGCAACTCTGAAACTTAACCTAAGCGTTTTTCGAAGCTACTTCTGGCTAACTTCTTATAGGAAGGTCTAGGAGCGCTGAAAATGAACGTTTGCATCTTTCTCTCTTCCCGAGGGACTTAGAAGAATTTTGTGATATTTTTTATTAAAATTGTGTATAAGGGTACATATATAAATATATTTTATGCACTGTATATGAGCTGGCGATTTCTAAGTCTGTGGTTCCGAGAGGGGGTAACCAGGCTCACTAATAAAGGTCAAGCCACTTGGCTGCCAGAATGCCCTGCTTCAGCAAAGAGCAGTAAGGCATTGTGATACGCATATCCCCGGTATAGTCAGGGGTTAATGGGAGTCGTCCTCGTCCCCCCAGTATACGCCCAAAACCATGGACCCGGTATTTGTGGTTCGGACTGTCTCCAACCAGCCATAATGTTGTGAGAGTGAAATTATGTCTAAGTCCAGCTTCGGTACATTAGAAGCAACTCTGAAACTTAACCTAAGCGTTTTTCGAAGCTACTTTTTGGCTAACTTCTTATAGGAAGGTCTAGGAGCTCTGAAAATGAACGTGCGCATCTTTCACTCTTTCCGAGGGACTTGGAAGAATTTTGTGATATTTTTTATTAAAATTGTGTATAAGGGTACATATATAAATATATTTTATGCACTGTATATGAGCTGGCGATTTCTAAGTCTGTGGTTCCGAGAGGGGGTAACCAGGCTCACTAATAAAGGTCAAGCCACTTGGCTGCCAGAATGCCCTGCTTCAGCACAGACCAGTAAGGCATTGTGATACGCATATCCCCGGTATAGTCAGGGGTTAATGGGAGTCGTCCTCGTCCCCCCAGTATACGCATAAAACCATGGACCCGGTATTTGTGGTTCGGACTGTCTCCAACCAGCCATAATGTTGTGAGAGTGAAATTATGTCTAAGTCCAGCTTCGGTACATTAGAAGCAACTCTGAAACTTAACCTAAGCGTTTTTCGAAGCTACTTTTTGGCTAACTTCTTATAGGAAGGTCTAGGAGCTCTGAAAATGAACGTGCGCATCTTTCACTCTTTCCGAGGGACTTGGAAGAATTTTGTGATATATTTTATTAAAATGGTGTATAAGGGTACATATATAAATATATTTTATGCACTGTATATGAGCTGGCGATTTCTAAGTCTGTGGTTCCGAGAGGGGGTAACCAGGCTCACTAATAAAGGTCAAGCCACTTGGCTTCCAGAATGCCCTGCTTCAGCACAGACCAGTAAGGCATTGTGATACGCGTATCCCCGGTATAGTCAGGCGTTAATGGGAGTCGTCCTCGTCCCCCCAGTATATGCCAAGAACCATGGACCCGGTATGTGTGGTTCGGACTGTCTCCAACCAGCCATAATGTTGTGAGAGTGAAATTATGTCTAAGTCCAGCTTCGGTACATTAGAAGCAACTCTGAAACTTAACCTAAGCGTTTTTCGAAGCTACTTTTTGGCTAACTTCTTTTAGGAAGGTCTAGGAGCTCTGAAAATGAACGTGCGCATCTTTCACTGGTCCCGAGGGACTTAGAAGAATTTTGTGATATTTTTTATTAAAATGGTGTATAAGGGTACATATATAAATATATTTTATGCACTGTATACTGTATGAGCTGGCGATTTCTAAGTCTGTGGTTCCGAGAGGGGGTAACCAGGCTCACTAATAAAGGTCAAGCCACTTGGCTGCCAGAATGCCCTGCTTCAGCACAGACCAGTAAGGCATTGTGATACGCGTATCCCCGGTATAGTCAGGGGTTAATGGGAGTCGTCCCCGTCCCCCCAGTATATGCCCAGAACCATGGACCCGGTATTTGTGGTTCGGACTGTCTCCAACCAGCCATAATGTTGTGAGAGTGAAATTATGTCTAAGTCCAGCTTCGGTACATTAGAAGCAACTCTGAAATTTAACCCAAGCGTTTTTCGAAGCTACTTTTTGGCTAACTTCTTATAGGAAGGTCTAGGAGCTCTGAAAATGAACGTGCGCATCTTTCACTCTTCCCGAGGGACTTAGAAGAATTTTGTGATATTTTTTATTAAAATGGTGTATAAGGGTACATATATAAATATATTTTATGCACTGTATATGAGCTGGCGATTTCTAAGTCTGTGGTTCCGAGAGGGGGTAACCAGGCTCACTAATAAAGGTCAAGCCACTTGGCTGCCAGAATGCCCTGCTTCAGCACAGACCAGTAAGGCATTGTGATACGCGTATCCCCGGTATAGTCAGGGGTTAATGGGAGTCGTCCTTGTCCCCCCAGTATATGCCCAGAACCATGGACCCGGTATTTGTGGTTAGGACTGTCTCCAACCAGCCATAATGTTGTGAGAGTGAAATTATGTCTAAGTCCAGCTTCGGTACATTAGAAGCAACTCTGAAACTTAACCTAAGCGTTTTTCGAAGCTACTTTTTGGCTAACTTCTTATAGGAAGGTCTAGGAGCACTGAAAATGAACGTGCGCATCTTTCACTGTTTCCGAGGGACTTGGAAGAATTTTGTGATATTTTTTATTAAAATGGTGTATAAGGGTACATATATAAATATATTTTATGCACTGTATATGAGCTGGCGATTTCTAAGTCTGTGGTTCCGAGAGGGGGTAACCAGGCTCACTAATAAAGGTCAAGCCACTTGGCTTCCAGAATGCCCTGCTTCAGCACAGACCAGTAAGGCATTGTGATACGCGTATCCCCGGTATAGTCAGGCGTTAATGGGAGTCGTCCTCGTCCCCCCAGTATATGCCAAGAACCATGGACCCGGTATGTGTGGTTCGGACTGTCTCCAACCAGCCATAATGTTGTGAGAGTGAAATTATGTCTAAGTCCAGCTTCGGTACATTAGAAGCAACTCTGAAACTTAACCTAAGCGTTTTTCGAAGCTACTTTTTGGCTAACTTCTTATAGGAAGGTCTAGGAGCTCTGAAAATGAACGTGCGCATCTTTCACTCTTCCCGAGGGACTTAGAAGAATTTTGTGATATTTTTTATTAAAATGGTGTATAAGGGTACATATATAAATATATTTTATGCACTGTATATGAGCTGGCGATTTCTAAGTCTGTGGTTCCGAGAGGGGGTAACCAGGCTCACAAATAAAGTTCAAGTCACTTGGCTGCCAGAATGCCCTGCTTCAGCACAGACCAGAAAGGCATTGTGATACGCGTATCCCCGGTATAGTCAGGGGTTAATGGGAGTCGTCCTCGTCCCCCCAGTATATGCCCAGAACCATGGACCCGGTATTTGTGGTTCGGACTGTCTCCAACCAGCCATAATGTTGTGAGAGTGAAATTACACTGGCGACACACTTTATTCGAGCTTGGCTAGTCCCACGAATTCGGGTATACCCGGGTGTATTGAGGTTTGTGACTGTTTTCTGCCCGAGTGCATTGAGTTATTTTCCAAGCAGGGATTGAAGCATTTTATTCCCGCTGGCTGCAAAACTGCACAGTATATATATATATATACTGCATTACAATTCATGAATTTATGCCATCTGGTAGACACGCGAAGCATTGCAGCCTATTAAATCCTAATCATTATCATTTAACAGATCAGCCGCCCATCAGCCAGGTATGAACCCAGGCTGGGAAGGCAAATGCAACGGGGCTTGTCAGAGGTGAGGAGTGGCGCATTCCAGGTATCTGCCAGGTACATACCGGGTATTTGCTCGAATAAAGTGTGTCGGTGCAGTATGTCTAAGTCCAGCTTCGGTACATTAGAAGCAACTCTGAAACTTAACCTAAGCGTTTTTCGAAGCTACTTTTTGGCTAACTTCTTATAGGAAGGTCTAGGAGCTCTGAAAATGAACTTGCGCATCTTTCACTCATTCCGAGGGACTTAGAAGAATTTTGTGATATTTTTTATTAAAATGGTGTATAAGGGTACATATATAAATATATTTTATGCACTGTATATGAGCTGGCGATTTCTAAGTCTGTGGTTCCGAGAGGGGGTAACCAGGCTCACTAATAAAGGTCAAGCCACTTGGCTTCCAGAATGCCCTGCTTCAGCACAGACCAGTAAGGCATTGTGATACGCGTATCCCCGGTATAGTCAGGCGTTAATGGGAGTCGTCCTCGTCCCCCCAGTATACAGTATGCCAAGAACCATGGACCCGGTATGTGTGGTTCGGACTGTCTCCAACCAGCCATAATGTTGTGAGAGTGAAATTATGTCTAAGTCCAGCTTCGGTACATTAGAAGCAACTCTGAAACTTAACCTAAGCGTTTTTCGAAGCTACTTTTTGGCTAACTTCTTATAGGAAGGTCTAGGAGCTCTGAAAATGAACGTGCGCATCTTTCACTCTTCCCGAGGGACTTAGAAGAATTTTGTGATATTTTTTATTAAAATGGTGTATAAGGGTACATATATAAATATATTTTATGCACTGTATATGAGCTGGCGATTTCTAAGTCTGTGGTTCCGAGAGGGGGTAACCAGGCTCACAAATAAAGTTCAAGTCACTTGGCTGCCAGAATGCCCTGCTTCAGCACAGACCAGAAAGGCATTGTGATACGCGTATACCCGGTATAGTCAGGGGTTAATGGGAGTCGTCCTCGTCCCCCCAGTATATGCCCAGAACCATGGACCCGGTATTTGTGGTTCGGACTGTCTCCAACCAGCCATAATGTTGTGAGAGTGAAATTATGTCTAAGTCCAGCTTCGGTACATTAGAAGCAACTCTGAAACTTAACCTAAGCGTTTTTCGAAGCTACTTTTTGGCTAACTTCTTTTAGGAAGGTCTAGGAGCTCTGAAAATGAACGTGCGCATCTTTCACTGGTCCCGAGGGACTTAGAAGAATTTTGTGATATTTTTTATTAAAATGGTGTATAAGGGTACATATATAAATATATTTTATGCACTGTATACTGTATGAGCTGGCGATTTCTAAGTCTGTGGTTCCGAGAGGGGGTAACCAGGCTCACTAATAAAGGTCAAGCCACTTGGCTGCCAGAATGCCCTGCTTCAGCACAGACCAGTAAGGCATTGTGATACGCGTATCCCCGGTATAGTCAGGGGTTAATGGGAGTCGTCCCCGTCCCCCCAGTATATGCCCAGAACCATGGACCCGGTATTTGTGGTTCGGACTGTCTCCAACCAGCCATAATGTTGTGAGAGTGAAATTATGTCTAAGTCCAGCTTCGGTACATTAGAAGCAACTCTGAAACTTAACCTAAGCGTTTTTCGAAGCTACTTTTTGGCTAACTTCTTATAGGAAGGTCTAGGAGCTCTGAAAATGAACGTGCGCATCTTTCACTCTTCCCGAGGGACTTGGAAGAATTTTGTGATATTTTTTATTAAAATGGTGTATAAGGGTACATATATAAATATATTTTATGCACTGTATATGAGCTGGCGATTTCTAAGTCTGTGGTTCCGAGAGGGGGTAACCAGGCTCACTAATAAAGGTCAAGCCACTTGGCTTCCAGAATGCCCTGCTTCAGCACAGACCAGTAAGGCATTGTGATACGCGTATCCCCGGTATAGTCAGGCGTTAATGGGAGTCGTCCTCGTCCCCCCAGTATATGCCAAGAACCATGGACCCGGTATGTGTGGTTCGGACTGTCTCCAACCAGCCATAATGTTGTGAGAGTGAAATTATGTCTAAGTCCAGCTTCGGTACATTAGAAGCAACTCTGAAACTTAACCTAAGCGTTTTTCGAAGCTACTTTTTGGCTAACTTCTTATAGGAAGGTCTAGGAGCTCTGAAAATGAACGTGCGCATCTTTCACTCTTCCCGAGGGACTTGGAAGAATTTTGTGATATTTTTTATTAAAATGGTGTATAAGGGTACATATATAAATATATTTTATGCACTGTATATGAGCTGGCGATTTCTAAGTCTGTGGTTCCGAGAGGGGGTAACCAGGCTCACAAATAAAGTTCAAGTCACTTGGCTGCCAGAATGCCCTGCTTCAGCACAGACCAGAAAGGCATTGTGATACGCGTATCCCCGGTATAGTCAGGGGTTAATGGGAGTCGTCCTCGTCCCCCCAGTATATGCCCAGAACCATGGACCCGGTATTTGTGGTTCGGACTGTCTCCAACCAGCCATAATGTTGTGAGAGTGAAATTACAGGTATGTCTAAGTCCAGCTTCGGTACATTAGAAGCAACTCTGAAACTTAACCCAAGCGTTTTTCGAAGCTACTTTTTGGCTAACTTCTTATAGGAAGGTCTAGGAGCTCTGAAAATGAACTTGCGCATCTTTCACTCATTCCGAGGGACTTAGAAGAATTTTGTGATATTTTTTATTAAAATGGTGTATAAGGGTACATATATAAATATATTTTATGCACTGTATATGAGCTGGCGATTTCTAAGTCTGTGGTTCCGAGAGGGGGTAACCAGGCTCACTAATAAAGGTCAAGCCACTTGGCTTCCAGAATGCCCTGCTTCAGCACAGACCAGTAAGGCATTGTGATACGCGTATCCCCGGTATAGTCAGGCGTTAATGGGAGTCGTCCTCGTCCCCCCAGTATATGCCAAGAACCATGGACCCGGTATGTGTGGTTCGGACTGTCTCCAACCAGCCATAATGTTGTGAGAGTGAAATTATGTCTAAGTCCAGCTTCGGTACATTAGAAGCAACTCTGAAACTTAACCTAAGCGTTTTTCGAAGCTACTTTTTGGCTAACTTCTTATAGGAAGGTCTAGGAGCTCTGAAAATGAACGTGCGCATCTTTCACTCTTCCCGAGGGACTTAGAAGAATTTTGTGATATTTTTTATTAAAATGGTGTATAAGGGTACATATATAAATATATTTTATGCACTGTATATGAGCTGGCGATTTCTAAGTCTGTGGTTCCGAGAGGGGGTAACCAGGCTCACAAATAAAGTTCAAGTCACTTGGCTGCCAGAATGCCCTGCTTCAGCACAGACCAGAAAGGCATTGTGATACGCGTATACCCGGTATAGTCAGGGGTTAATGGGAGTCGTCCTCGTCCCCCCAGTATATGCCCAGCACCATGGACCCGGTATTTGTGGTTCGGACTGTCTCCAACCAGCCATAATGTTGTGAGAGTGAAATTATGTCTAAGTCCAGCTTCGGTACATTAGAAGCAACTCTGAAACTTAACCTAAGCGTTTTTCGAAGCTACTTTTTGGCTAACTTCTTTTAGGAAGGTCTAGGAGCTCTGAAAATGAACGTGCGCATCTTTCACTGGTCCCGAGGGACTTAGAAGAATTTTGTGATATTTTTTATTAAAATGGTGTATAAGGGTACATATATAAATATATTTTATGCACTGTATACTGTATGAGCTGGCGATTTCTAAGTCTGTGGTTCCGAGAGGGGGTAACCAGGCTCACTAATAAAGGTCAAGCCACTTGGCTGCCAGAATGCCCTGCTTCAGCACAGACCAGTAAGGCATTGTGATACGCGTATCCCCGGTATAGTCAGGGGTTAATGGGAGTCGTCCCCGTCCCCCCAGTATATGCCCAGAACCATGGACCCGGTATTTGTGGTTCGGACTGTCTCCAACCAGCCATAATGTTGTGAGAGTGAAATTATGTCTAAGTCCAGCTTCGGTACATTAGAAGCAACTCTGAAACTTAACCTAAGCGTTTTTCGAAGCTACTTTTTGGCTAACTTCTTATAGGAAGGTCTAGGAGCTCTGAAAATGAACGTGCGCATCTTTCACTCTTCCCGAGGGACTTGGAAGAATTTTGTGATATTTTTTATTAAAATGGTGTATAAGGGTACATATATAAATATATTTTATGCACTGTATATGAGCTGGCGATTTCTAAGTCTGTGGTTCCGAGAGGGGGTAACCAGGCTCACTAATAAAGGTCAAGCCACTTGGCTTCCAGAATGCCCTGCTTCAGCACAGACCAGTAAGGCATTGTGATACGCGTATCCCCGGTATAGTCAGGCGTTAATGGGAGTCGTCCTCGTCCCCCCAGTATATGCCAAGAACCATGGACCCGGTATGTGTGGTTCGGACTGTCTCCAACCAGCCATAATGTTGTGAGAGTGAAATTATGTCTAAGTCCAGCTTCGGTACATTAGAAGCAACTCTGAAACTTAACCTAAGCGTTTTTCGAAGCTACTTTTTGGCTAACTTCTTATAGGAAGGTCTAGGAGCTCTGAAAATGAACGTGCGCATCTTTCACTCTTCCCGAGGGACTTGGAAGAATTTTGTGATATTTTTTATTAAAATGGTGTATAAGGGTACATATATAAATATATTTTATGCACTGTATATGAGCTGGCGATTTCTAAGTCTGTGGTTCCGAGAGGGGGTAACCAGGCTCACAAATAAAGTTCAAGTCACTTGGCTGCCAGAATGCCCTGCTTCAGCACAGACCAGAAAGGCATTGTGATACGCGTATCCCCGGTATAGTCAGGGGTTAATGGGAGTCGTCCTCGTCCCCCCAGTATATGCCCAGAACCATGGACCCGGTATTTGTGGTTCGGACTGTCTCCAACCAGCCATAATGTTGTGAGAGTGAAATTACACTGGCGACACACTTTATTCGAGCTTGGCTAGTCCCACGAATTCGGGTATACCCGGGTGTATTGAGGTTTGTGACTGTTTTCTGCCCGAGTGCATTGAGTTATTTTCCAAGCAGGGATTGAAGCATTTTATTCCCGCTGGCTGCAAAACTGCACAGTATATATATATATATACTGCATTACAATTCATGAATTTATGCCATCTGGTAGACACGCGAAGCATTGCAGCCTATTAAATCCTAATCATTATCATTTAACAGATCAGCCGCCCATCAGCCAGGTATGAACCCAGGCTGGGAAGGCAAATGCAACGGGGCTTGTCAGAGGTGAGGAGTGGCGCATTCCAGGTATCTGCCAGGTACATACCGGGTATTTGCTCGAATAAAGTGTGTCGGTGCAGTATGTCTAAGTCCAGCTTCGGTACATTAGAAGCAACTCTGAAACTTAACCCAAGCGTTTTTCGAAGCTACTTTTTGGCTAACTTCTTATAGGAAGGTCTAGGAGCTCTGAAAATGAACTTGCGCATCTTTCACTCATTCCGAGGGACTTAGAAGAATTTTGTGATATTTTTTATTAAAATGGTGTATAAGGGTACATATATAAATATATTTTATGCACTGTATATGAGCTGGCGATTTCTAAGTCTGTGGTTCCGAGAGGGGGTAACCAGGCTCACAAATAAAGTTCAAGTCACTTGGCTGCCAGAATGCCCTGCTTCAGCACAGACCAGAAAGGCATTGTGATACGCGTATACCCGGTATAGTCAGGGGTTAATGGGAGTCGTCCTCGTCCCCCCAGTATATGCCCAGCACCATGGACCCGGTATTTGTGGTTCGGACTGTCTCCAACCAGCCATAATGTTGTGAGAGTGAAATTATGTCTAAGTCCAGCTTCGGTACATTAGAAGCAACTCTGAAACTTAACCTAAGCGTTTTTCGAAGCTACTTTTTGGCTAACTTCTTATAGGAAGGTCTAGGAGCGCTGAAAATGAACGTGCGCATCTTTCACTCTTCCCGAGGGACTTAGAAGAATTTTGTGATATTTTTAATTAAAATTGTGTATAAGGGTACATATATAAATATATTTTATGCACTGTATATGAGCTGGCGATTTCTAAGTCTGTGGTTCCGAGAGGGGGTAACCAGGCTCACTAATAAAGGTCAAGCCACTTGGCTGCCAGAATGCCCTGCTTCAGCACAGACCAGTAAGGCATTGTGATACGCATATCCCCGGTATAGTCAGGGGTTAATGGGAGTCGTCCTCGTCCCCCCAGTATACGCCCAAAACCATGGACCCGGTATTTGTGGTTCGGACTGTCTCCAACCAGCCATAATGTTGTGAGAGTGAAATTATGTCTAAGTCCAGCTTCGGTACATTAGAAGCAACTCTGAAACTTAACCTAAGCGTTTTTCGAAGCTACTTTTTGGCTAACTTCTTATAGGAAGGTCTAGGAGCTCTGAAAATGAACGTGCGCATCTTTCACTCTTTCCGAGGGACTTGGAAGAATTTTGTGATATTTTTTATTAAAATTGTGTATAAGGGTACATATATAAATATATTTTATGCACTGTATATGAGCTGGCGATTTCTAAGTCTGTGGTTCCGAGAGGGGGTAACCAGGCTCACTAATAAATGTCAAGCCACTTGGCTGCCAGAATGCCCTGCTTCAGCACAGACCAGTAAGGCATTGTGATACGCATATCCCCGGTATAGTCAGGGGTTAATGGGAGTCGTCCTCGTCCCCCCAGTATACGCATAAAACCATGGACCCGGTATTTGTGGTTCGGACTGTCTCCAACCAGCCATAATGTTGTGAGAGTGAAATTATGTCTAAGTCCAGCTTCGGTACATTAGAAGCAACTCTGAAACTTAACCTAAGCGTTTTTCGAAGCTACTTTTTGGCTAACTTCTTATAGGAAGGTCTAGGAGCTCTGAAAATGAACGTGCGCATCTTTCACTCTTTCCGAGGGACTTGGAAGAATTTTGTGATATATTTTATTAAAATGGTGTATAAGGGTACATATATAAATATATTTTATGCACTGTATATGAGCTGGCGATTTCTAAGTCTGTGGTTCCGAGAGGGGGTAACCAGGCTCACTAATAAAGGTCAAGCCACTTGGCTTCCAGAATGCCCTGCTTCAGCACAGACCAGTAAGGCATTGTGATACGCGTATCCCCGGTATAGTCAGGCGTTAATGGGAGTCGTCCTCGTCCCCCCAGTATATGCCAAGAACCATGGACCCGGTATGTGTGGTTCGGACTGTCTCCAACCAGCCATAATGTTGTGAGAGTGAAATTATGTCTAAGTCCAGCTTCGGTACATTAGAAGCAACTCTGAAACTTAACCTAAGCGTTTTTCGAAGCTACTTTTTGGCTAACTTCTTTTAGGAAGGTCTAGGAGCTCTGAAAATGAACGTGCGCATCTTTCACTGGTCCCGAGGGACTTAGAAGAATTTTGTGATATTTTTTATTAAAATGGTGTATAAGGGTACATATATAAATATATTTTATGCACTGTATACTGTATGAGCTGGCGATTTCTAAGTCTGTGGTTCCGAGAGCGGGTAACCAGGCTCACTAATAAAGGTCAAGCCACTTGGCTGCCAGAATGCCCTGCTTCAGCACAGACCAGTAAGGCATTGTGATACGCGTATCCCCGGTATAGTCAGGGGTTAATGGGAGTCGTCCCCGTCCCCCCAGTATATGCCCAGAACCATGGACCCGGTATTTGTGGTTCGGACTGTCTCCAACCAGCCATAATGTTGTGAGAGTGAAATTATGTCTAAGTCCAGCTTCGGTACATTAGAAGCAACTCTGAAACTTAACCTAAGCGTTTTTCGAAGCTACTTTTTGGCTAACTTCTTATAGGAAGGTCTAGGAGCTCTGAAAATGAACGTGCGCATCTTTCACTCTTCCCGAGGGACTTGGAAGAATTTTGTGATATTTTTTATTAAAATGGTGTATAAGGGTACATATATAAATATATTTTATGCACTGTATATGAGCTGGCGATTTCTAAGTCTGTGGTTCCGAGAGGGGGTAACCAGGCTCACTAATAAAGGTCAAGCCACTTGGCTTCCAGAATGCCCTGCTTCAGCACAGACCAGTAAGGCATTGTGATACGCGTATCCCCGGTATAGTCAGGCGTTAATGGGAGTCGTCCTCGTCCCCCCAGTATATGCCAAGAACCATGGACCCGGTATGTGTGGTTCGGACTGTCTCCAACCAGCCATAATGTTGTGAGAGTGAAATTATGTCTAAGTCCAGCTTCGGTACATTAGAAGCAACTCTGAAACTTAACCTAAGCGTTTTTCGAAGCTACTTTTTGGCTAACTTCTTATAGGAAGGTCTAGGAGCTCTGAAAATGAACGTGCGCATCTTTCACTCTTCCCGAGGGACTTGGAAGAATTTTGTGATATTTTTTATTAAAATGGTGTATAAGGGTACATATATAAATATATTTTATGCACTGTATATGAGCTGGCGATTTCTAAGTCTGTGGTTCCGAGAGGGGGTAACCAGGCTCACAAATAAAGTTCAAGTCACTTGGCTGCCAGAATGCCCTGCTTCAGCACAGACCAGAAAGGCATTGTGATACGCGTATCCCCGGTATAGTCAGGGGTTAATGGGAGTCGTCCTCGTCCCCCCAGTATATGCCCAGAACCATGGACCCGGTATTTGTGGTTCGGACTGTCTCCAACCAGCCATAATGTTGTGAGAGTGAAATTATGTCTAAGTCCAGCTTCGGTACATTAGAAGCAACTCTGAAACTTAACCTAAGCGTTTTTCGAAGCTACTTTTTGGCTAACTTCTTATAGGAAGGTCTAGGAGCTCTGAAAATGAACGTGCGCATCTTTCACTCTTTCCGAGGGATTTGGAAGAATTTTGTGATATTTTTTATTAAAATTGTGTATAAGGGTACATATATAAATATATTTTATGCACTGTATATGAGCTGGCGATTTCTAAGTCTGTGGTTCCGAGAGGGGGTAACCAGGCTCACTAATAAAGGTCAAGCCACTTGGCTGCCAGAATGCCCTGCTTCAGCACAGACCAGTAAGGCATTGTGATACGCATATCCCCGGTATAGTCAGGGGTTAATGGGAGTCGTCCTCGTCCCCCCAGTATACGCATAAAACCATGGACCCGGTATTTGTGGTTCGGACTGTCTCCAACCAGTCATAATGTTGTGAGAGTGAAATTATGTCTAAGTCCAGCTTCGGTACATTAGAAGCAACTCTGAAACTTAACCTAAGCGTTTTTCGAAGCTACTTTTTGGCTAACTTCTTATAGGAAGGTCTAGGAGCTCTGAAAATGAACGTGCGCATCTTTCACTCTTTCCGAGGGACTTGGAAGAATTTTGTGATATATTTTATTAAAATGGTGTATAAGGGTACATATATAAATATATTTTATGCACTGTATATGAGCTGGCGATTTCTAAGTCTGTGGTTCCGAGAGGGGGTAACCAGGCTCACTAATAAAGGTCAAGCCACTTGGCTTCCAGAATGCCCTGCTTCAGCACAGACCAGTAAGGCATTGTGATACGCGTATCCCCGGTATAGTCAGGCGTTAATGGGAGTCGTCCTCGTCCCCCCAGTATATGCCAAGAACCATGGACCCGGTATGTGTGGTTCGGACTGTCTCCAACCAGCCATAATGTTGTGAGAGTGAAATTATGTCTAAGTCCAGCTTCGGTACATTAGAAGCAACTCTGAAACTTAACCTAAGCGTTTTTCGAAGCTACTTTTTGGCTAACTTCTTTTAGGAAGGTCTAGGAGCTCTGAAAATGAACGTGCGCATCTTTCACTGGTCCCGAGGGACTTAGAAGAATTTTGTGATATTTTTTATTAAAATGGTGTATAAGGGTACATATATAAATATATTTTATGCACTGTATACTGTATGAGCTGGCGATTTCTAAGTCTGTGGTTCCGAGAGGGGGTAACCAGGCTCACTAATAAAGGTCAAGCCACTTGGCTGCCAGAATGCCCTGCTTCAGCACAGACCAGTAAGGCATTGTGATACGCGTATCCCCGGTATAGTCAGGGGTTAATGGGAGTCGTCCCCGTCCCCCCAGTATATGCCCAGAACCATGGACCCGGTATTTGTGGTTCGGACTGTCTCCAACCAGCCATAATGTTGTGAGAGTGAAATTATGTCTAAGTCCAGCTTCGGTACATTAGAAGCAACTCTGAAACTTAACCTAAGCGTTTTTCGAAGCTACTTTTTGGCTAACTTCTTATAGGAAGGTCTAGGAGCTCTGAAAATGAACGTGCGCATCTTTCACTCTTCCCGAGGGACTTGGAAGAATTTTGTGATATTTTTTATTAAAATGGTGTATAAGGGTACATATATAAATATATTTTATGCACTGTATATGAGCTGGCGATTTCTAAGTCTGTGATTCCGAGAGGGGGTAACCAGGCTCACTAATAAAGGTCAAGCCACTTGGCTTCCAGAATGCCCTGCTTCAGCACAGACCAGTAAGGCATTGTGATACGCGTATCCCCGGTATAGTCAGGCGTTAATGGGAGTCGTCCTCGTCCCCCCAGTATATGCCAAGAACCATGGACCCGGTATGTGTGGTTCGGACTGTCTCCAACCAGCCATAATGTTGTGAGAGTGAAATTATGTCTAAGTCCAGCTTCGGTACATTAGAAGCAACTCTGAAACTTAACCTAAGCGTTTTTCGAAGCTACTTTTTGGCTAACTTCTTATAGGAAGGTCTAGGAGCTCTGAAAATGAACGTGCGCATCTTTCACTCTTCCCGAGGGACTTGGAAGAATTTTGTGATATTTTTTATTAAAATGGTGTATAAGGGTACATATATAAATATATTTTATGCACTGTATATGAGCTGGCGATTTCTAAGTCTGTGGTTCCGAGAGGGGGTAACCAGGCTCACAAATAAAGTTCAAGTCACTTGGCTGCCAGAATGCCCTGCTTCAGCACAGACCAGAAAGGCATTGTGATACGCGTATCCCCGGTATAGTCAGGGGTTAATGGGAGTCGTCCTCGTCCCCCCAGTATATGCCCAGAACCATGGACCCGGTATTTGTGGTTCGGACTGTCTCCAACCAGCCATAATGTTGTGAGAGTGAAATTACAGTATGTCTAAGTCCAGCTTCGGTACATTAGAAGCAACTCTGAAACTTAACCCAAGCGTTTTTCGAAGCTACTTTTTGGCTAACTTCTTATAGGAAGGTCTAGGAGCTCTGAAAATGAACTTGCGCATCTTTCACTCATTCCGAGGGACTTGGAAGAATTTTGTGATATTTTTTATTAAAATGGTGTATAAGGGTACATATATAAATATATTTTATGCACTGTATATGAGCTGGCGATTTCTAAGTCTGTGGTTCCGAGAGGGGGTAACCAGGCTCACTAATAAAGGTCAAGCCACTTGGCTTCCAGAATGCCCTGCTTCAGCACAGACCAGTAAGGCATTGTGATACGCGTATACCCGGTATAGTCAGGGGTTAATGGGAGTCGTCCTCGTCCCCCCAGTATATGCCCAGAACCATGGACCCGGTATTTGTGGTTCGGACTGTCTCCAACCAGCCATAATGTTGTGAGAGTGAAATTATGTCTAAGTCCAGCTTCGGTACATTAGAAGCAACTCTGAAACTTAACCTAAGGGTTTTTCGAAGCTACTTTTTGGCTAACTTCTTATAGGAAGGTCTAGGAGCGCTGAAAATGAACGTGCGCATCTTTCACTCTTCCCGAGGGACTTAGAAGAATTTTGTGATATTTTTAATTAAAATTGTGTATAAGGGTACATATATAAATATATTTTATGCACTGTATATGAGCTGGCGATTTCTAAGTCTGTGGTTCCGAGAGGGGGTAACCAGGCTCACTAATAAAGGTCAAGCCACTTGGCTGCCAGAATGCCCTGCTTCAGCACAGACCAGTAAGGCATTGTGATACGCATATCCCCGGTATAGTCAGGGGTTAATGGGAGTTGTCCTCGTCCCCCCAGTATACGCCCAAAACCATGGACCCGGTATTTGTGGTTCGGACTGTCTCCAACCAGCCATAATGTTGTGAGAGTGAAATTATGTCTAAGTCCAGCTTCGGTACATTAGAAGCAACTCTGAAACTTAACCTAAGCGTTTTTCGAAGCTACTTTTTGGCTAACTTCTTATAGGAAGGTCTAGGAGCTCTGAAAATGAACGTGCGCATCTTTCACTCTTTCCGAGGGACTTGGAAGAATTTTGTGATATTTTTTATTAAAATTGTGTATAAGGGTACATATATAAATATATTTTATGCACTGTATATGAGCTGGCGATTTCTAAGTCTGTGGTTCCGAGAGGGGGTAACCAGGCTCACTAATAAATGTCAAGCCACTTGGCTTCCAGAATGCCCTGCTTCAGCACAGACCAGTAAGGCATTGTGATACGCATATCCCCGGTATAGTCAGGGGTTAATGGGAGTCGTCCTCGTCCCCCCAGTATACAGTACGCATAAAACCATGGACCCGGTATTTGTGGTTCGGACTGTCTCCAACCAGCCATAATGTTGTGAGAGTGAAATTATGTCTAAGTCCAGCTTCGGTACATTAGAAGCAACTCTGAAACTTAACCTAAGCGTTTTTCGAAGCTACTTTTTGGCTAACTTCTTATAGGAAGGTCTAGGAGCTCTGAAAATGAACGTGCGCATCTTTCACTCTTTCCGAGGGACTTGGAAGAATTTTGTGATATATTTTATTAAAATGGTGTATAAGGGTACATATATAAATATATTTTATGCACTGTATATGAGCTGGCGATTTCTAAGTCTGTGGTTCCGAGAGGGGGTAACCAGGCTCACTAATAAAGGTCAAGCCACTTGGCTTCCAGAATGCCCTGCTTCAGCACAGACCAGTAAGGCATTGTGATACGCGTATCCCCGGTATAGTCAGGCGTTAATGGGAGTCGTCCTCGTCCCCCCAGTATATGCCAAGAACCATGGACCCGGTATGTGTGGTTCGGACTGTCTCCAACCAGCCATAATGTTGTGAGAGTGAAATTATGTCTAAGTCCAGCTTCGGTACATTAGAAGCAACTCTGAAACTTAACCTAAGCGTTTTTCGAAGCTACTTTTTGGCTAACTTCTTATAGGAAGGTCTAGGAGCGCTGAAAATGAACGTGCGCATCTTTCACTCTTCCCGAGGGACTTAGAAGAATTTTGTGATATTTTTAATTAAAATTGTGTATAAGGGTACATATATAAATATATTTTATGCACTGTATATGAGCTGGCGATTTCTAAGTCTGTGGTTCCGAGAGGGGGTAACCAGGCTCACTAATAAAGGTCAAGCCACTTGGCTGCCAGAATGCCCTGCTTCAGCACAGACCAGTAAGGCATTGTGATACGCATATCCCCGGTATAGTCAGGGGTTAATGGGAGTTGTCCTCGTCCCCCCAGTATACGCCCAAAACCATGGACCCGGTATTTGTGGTTCGGACTGTCTCCAACCAGCCATAATGTTGTGAGAGTGAAATTATGTCTAAGTCCAGCTTCGGTACATTAGAAGCAACTCTGAAACTTAACCTAAGCGTTTTTCGAAGCTACTTTTTGGCTAACTTCTTATAGGAAGGTCTAGGAGCTCTGAAAATGAACGTGCGCATCTTTCACTCTTTCCGAGGGACTTGGAAGAATTTTGTGATATTTTTTATTAAAATTGTGTATAAGGGTACATATATAAATATATTTTATGCACTGTATATGAGCTGGCGATTTCTAAGTCTGTGGTTCCGAGAGGGGGTAACCAGGCTCACTAATAAATGTCAAGCCACTTGGCTTCCAGAATGCCCTGCTTCAGCACAGACCAGTAAGGCATTGTGATACGCATATCCCCGGTATAGTCAGGGGTTAATGGGAGTCGTCCTCGTCCCCCCAGTATACAGTACGCATAAAACCATGGACCCGGTATTTGTGGTTCGGACTGTCTCCAACCAGCCATAATGTTGTGAGAGTGAAATTATGTCTAAGTCCAGCTTCGGTACATTAGAAGCAACTCTGAAACTTAACCTAAGCGTTTTTCGAAGCTACTTTTTGGCTAACTTCTTATAGGAAGGTCTAGGAGCTCTGAAAATGAACGTGCGCATCTTTCACTCTTTCCGAGGGACTTGGAAGAATTTTGTGATATATTTTATTAAAATGGTGTATAAGGGTACATATATAAATATATTTTATGCACTGTATATGAGCTGGCGATTTCTAAGTCTGTGGTTCCGAGAGGGGGTAACCAGGCTCACTAATAAAGGTCAAGCCACTTGGCTTCCAGAATGCCCTGCTTCAGCACAGACCAGTAAGGCATTGTGATACGCGTATCCCCGGTATAGTCAGGCGTTAATGGGAGTCGTCCTCGTCCCCCCAGTATATGCCAAGAACCATGGACCCGGTATGTGTGGTTCGGACTGTCTCCAACCAGCCATAATGTTGTGAGAGTGAAATTATGTCTAAGTCCAGCTTCGGTACATTAGAAGCAACTCTGAAACTTAACCTAAGCGTTTTTCGAAGCTACTTTTTGGCTAACTTCTTATAGGAAGGTCTAGGAGCTCTGAAAATGAACGTGCGCATCTTTCACTCTTTCCGAGGGATTTGGAAGAATTTTGTGATATTTTTTATTAAAATTGTGTATAAGGGTACATATATAAATATATTTTATGCACTGTATATGAGCTGGCGATTTCTAAGTCTGTGGTTCCGAGAGGGGGTAACCAGGCTCACTAATAAAGGTCAAGCCACTTGGCTGCCAGAATGCCCTGCTTCAGCACAGACCAGTAAGGCATTGTGATACGCATATCCCCGGTATAGTCAGGGGTTAATGGGAGTCGTCCTCGTCCCCCCAGTATACGCATAAAACCATGGACCCGGTATTTGTGGTTCGGACTGTCTCCAACCAGCCATAATGTTGTGAGAGTGAAATTATGTCTAAGTCCAGCTTCGGTACATTAGAAGCAACTCTGAAACTTAACCTAAGCGTTTTTCGAAGCTACTTTTTGGCTAACTTCTTATAGGAAGGTCTAGGAGCTCTGAAAATGAACGTGCGCATCTTTCACTCTTTCCGAGGGACTTGGAAGAATTTTGTGATATATTTTATTAAAATGGTGTATAAGGGTACATATATAAATATTTTTTATGCACTGTATATGAGCTGGCGATTTCTAAGTCTGTGGTTCCGAGAGGGGGTAACCAGGCTCACTAATAAAGGTCAAGCCACTTGGCTTCCAGAATGCCCTGCTTCAGCACAGACCAGTAAGGCATTGTGATACGCGTATCCCCGGTATAGTCAGGTGTTAATGGGAGTCGTCCTCGTCCCCCCAGTATATGCCAAGAACCATGGACCCGGTATGTGTGGTTCGGACTGTCTCCAACCAGCCATAATGTTGTGAGAGTGAAATTATGTCTAAGTCCAGCTTCGGTACATTAGAAGCAACTCTGAAACTTAACCTAAGCGTTTTTCGAAGCTACTTTTTGGCTAACTTCTTTTAGGAAGGTCTAGGAGCTCTGAAAATGAACGTGCGCATCTTTCACTGGTCCCGAGGGACTTAGAAGAATTTTGTGATATTTTTTATTAAAATGGTGTATAAGGGTACATATATAAATATATTTTATGCACTGTATACTGTATGAGCTGGCGATTTCTAAGTCTGTGGTTCCGAGAGGGGGTAACCAGGCTCACTAATAAAGGTCAAGCCACTTGGCTTCCAGAATGCCCTGCTTCAGCACAGACCAGTAAGGCATTGTGATACGCGTATCCCCGGTATAGTCAGGCGTTAATGGGAGTCGTCCTCGTCCCCCCAGTATATGCCAAGAACCATGGACCCGGTATGTGTGGTTCGGACTGTCTCCAACCAGCCATAATGTTGTGACAGTGAAATTATGTCTAAGTCCAGCTTCGGTACATTAGAAGCAACTCTGAAACTTAACCTAAGCGTTTTTCGAAGCTACTTTTTGGCTAACTTCTTATAGGAAGGTCTAGGAGCTCTGAAAATGAACGTGCGCATCTTTCACTCTTCCCGAGGGACTTAGAAGAATTTTGTGATATTTTTTATTAAAATGGTGTATAAGGGTACATATATAAATATATTTTATGCACTGTATATGAGCTGGCGATTTCTAAGTCTGTGGTTCCGAGAGGGGGTAACCAGGCTCACAAATAAAGTTCAAGTCACTTGGCTGCCAGAATGCCCTGCTTCAGCACAGACCAGAAAGGCATTGTGATACGCGTATACCCGGTATAGTCAGGGGTTAATGGGAGTCGTCCTCGTCCCCCCAGTATATGCCCAGAACCATGGACCCGGTATTTGTGGTTCGGACTGTCTCCAACCAGCCATAATGTTGTGAGAGTGAAATTATGTCTAAGTCCAGCTTCGGTACATTAGAAGCAACTCTGAAACTTAACCTAAGCGTTTTTCGAAGCTACTTTTTGGCTAACTTCTTATAGGAAGGTCTAGGAGCGCTGAAAATGAACGTGCGCATCTTTCACTCTTCCCGAGGGACTTAGAAGAATTTTGTGATATTTTTAATTAAAATTGTGTATAAGGGTACATATATAAATATATTTTATGCACTGTATATGAGCTGGCGATTTCTAAGTCTGTGGTTCCGAGAGGGGGTAACCAGGCTCACTAATAAAGGTCAAGCCACTTGGCTGCCAGAATGCCCTGCTTCAGCACAGACCAGTAAGGCATTGTGATACGCATATCCCCGGTATAGTCAGGGGTTAATGGGAGTCGTCCTCGTCCCCCCAGTATACGCCCAAAACCATGGACCCGGTATTTGTGGTTCGGACTGTCTCCAACCAGCCATAATGTTGTGAGAGTGAAATTATGTCTAAGTCCAGCTTCGGTACATTAGAAGCAACTCTGAAACTTAACCTAAGCGTTTTTCGAAGCTACTTTTTGGCTAACTTCTTATAGGAAGGTCTAGGAGCTCTGAAAATGAACGTGCGCATCTTTCACTCTTTCCGAGGGACTTGGAAGAATTTTGTGATATTTTTTATTAAAATTGTGTATAAGGGTACATATATAAATATATTTTATGCACTGTATATGAGCTGGCGATTTCTAAGTCTGTGGTTCCGAGAGGGGGTAACCAGGCTCACTAATAAATGTCAAGCCACTTGGCTTCCAGAATGCCCTGCTTCAGCACAGACCAGTAAGGCATTGTGATACGCATATCCCCGGTATAGTCAGGGGTTAATGGGAGTCGTCCTCGTCCCCCCAGTATACAGTACGCATAAAACCATGGACCCGGTATTTGTGGTTCGGACTGTCTCCAACCAGCCATAATGTTGTGAGAGTGAAATTATGTCTAAGTCCAGCTTCGGTACATTAGAAGCAACTCTGAAACTTAACCTAAGCGTTTTTCGAAGCTACTTTTTGGCTAACTTCTTATAGGAAGGTCTAGGAGCTCTGAAAATGAACGTGCGCATCTTTCACTCTTTCCGAGGGACTTGGAAGATTTTTGTGATATATTTTATTAAAATGGTGTATAAGGGTACATATATAAATATATTTTATGCACTGTATATGAGCTGGCGATTTCTAAGTCTGTGGTTCCGAGAGGGGGTAACCAGGCTCACTAATAAAGGTCAAGCCACTTGGCTTCCAGAATGCCCTGCTTCAGCACAGACCAGTAAGGCATTGTGATACGCGTATCCCCGGTATAGTCAGGCGTTAATGGGAGTCGTCCTCGTCCCCCCAGTATATGCCAAGAACCATGGACCCGGTATGTGTGGTTCGGACTGTCTCCAACCAGCCATAATGTTGTGAGAGTGAAATTATGTCTAAGTCCAGCTTCGGTACATTAGAAGCAACTCTGAAACTTAACCTAAGCGTTTTTCGAAGCTACTTTTTGGCTAACTTCTTATAGGAAGGTCTAGGAGCTCTGAAAATGAACGTGCGCATCTTTCACTCTTTCCGAGGGATTTGGAAGAATTTTGTGATATTTTTTATTAAAATTGTGTATAAGGGTACATATATAAATATATTTTATGCACTGTATATGAGCTGGCGATTTCTAAGTCTGTGGTTCCGAGAGGGGGTAACCAGGCTCACTAATAAAGGTCAAGCCACTTGGCTGCCAGAATGCCCTGCTTCAGCACAGACCAGTAAGGCATTGTGATACGCATATCCCCGGTATAGTCAGGGGTTAATGGGAGTCGTCCTCGTCCCCCCAGTATACGCATAAAACCATGGACCCGGTATTTGTGGTTCGGACTGTCTCCAACCAGCCATAATGTTGTGAGAGTGAAATTATGTCTAAGTCCAGCTTCGGTACATTAGAAGCAACTCTGAAACTTAACCTAAGCGTTTTTCGAAGCTACTTTTTGGCTAACTTCTTATAGGAAGGTCTAGGAGCTCTGAAAATGAACGTGCGCATCTTTCACTCTTTCCGAGGGACTTGGAAGAATTTTGTGATATATTTTATTAAAATGGTGTATAAGGGTACATATATAAATATATTTTATGCACTGTATATGAGCTGGCGATTTCTAAGTCTGTGGTTCCGAGAGGGGGTAACCAGGCTCACTAATAAAGGTCAAGCCACTTGGCTTCCAGAATGCCCTGCTTCAGCACAGACCAGTAAGGCATTGTGATACGCGTATCCCCGGTATAGTCAGGTGTTAATGGGAGTCGTCCTCGTCCCCCCAGTATATGCCAAGAACCATGGACCCGGTATGTGTGGTTCGGACTGTCTCCAACCAGCCATAATGTTGTGAGAGTGAAATTATGTCTAAGTCCAGCTTCGGTACATTAGAAGCAACTCTGAAACTTAACCTAAGCGTTTTTCGAAGCTACTTTTTGGCTAACTTCTTTTAGGAAGGTCTAGGAGCTCTGAAAATGAACGTGCGCATCTTTCACTGGTCCCGAGGGACTTAGAAGAATTTTGTGATATTTTTTATTAAAATGGTGTATAAGGGTACATATATAAATATATTTTATGCACTGTATACTGTATGAGCTGGCGATTTCTAAGTCTGTGGTTCCGAGAGGGGGTAACCAGGCTCACTAATAAAGGTCAAGCCACTTGGCTTCCAGAATGCCCTGCTTCAGCACAGACCAGTAAGGCATTGTGATACGCGTATCCCCGGTATAGTCAGGCGTTAATGGGAGTCGTCCTCGTCCCCCCAGTATATGCCAAGAACCATGGACCCGGTATGTGTGGTTCGGACTGTCTCCAACCAGCTATAATGTTGTGAGAGTGAAATTATGTCTAAGTCCAGCTTCGGTACATTAGAAGCAACTCTGAAACTTAACCTAAGCGTTTTTCGAAGCTACTTTTTGGCTAACTTCTTTTAGGAAGGTCTAGGAGCTCTGAAAATGAACGTGCGCATCTTTCACTGGTCCCGAGGGACTTAGAAGAATTTTGTGATATTTTTTATTAAAATGGTGTATAAGGGTACATATATAAATATATTTTATGCACTGTATACTGTATGAGCTGGCGATTTCTAAGTCTGTGGTTCCGAGAGGGGGTAACCAGGCTCACTAATAAAGGTCAAGCCACTTGGCTTCCAGAATGCCCTGCTTCAGCACAGACCAGTAAGGCATTGTGATACGCGTATCCCCGGTATAGTCAGGCGTTAATGGGAGTCGTCCTCGTCCCCCCAGTATATGCCAAGAACCATGGACCCGGTATGTGTGGTTCGGACTGTCTCCAACCAGCCATAATGTTGTGAGAGTGAAATTATGTCTAAGTCCAGCTTCGGTACATTAGAAGCAACTCTGAAACTTAACCTAAGCGTTTTTCGAAGCTACTTTTTGGCTAACTTCTTATAGGAAGGTCTAGGAGCTCTGAAAATGAACGTGCGCATCTTTCACTCTTCCCGAGGGACTTAGAAGAATTTTGTGATATTTTTTATTAAAATGGTGTATAAGGGTACATATATAAATATATTTTATGCACTGTATATGAGCTGGCGATTTCTAAGTCTGTGGTTCCGAGAGGGGGTAACCAGGCTCACAAATAAAGTTCAAGTCACTTGGCTGCCAGAATGCCCTGCTTCAGCACAGACCAGAAAGGCATTGTGATACGCGTATACCCGGTATAGTCAGGGGTTAATGGGAGTCGTCCTCGTCCCCCCAGTATATGCCCAGAACCATGGACCCGGTATTTGTGGTTCGGACTGTCTCCAACCAGCCATAATGTTGTGAGAGTGAAATTATGTCTAAGTCCAGCTTCGGTACATTAGAAGCAACTCTGAAACTTAACCTAAGCGTTTTTCGAAGCTACTTTTTGGCTAACTTCTTATAGGAAGGTCTAGGAGCGCTGAAAATGAACGTGCGCATCTTTCACTCTTCCCGAGGGACTTAGAAGAATTTTGTGATATTTTTAATTAAAATTGTGTATAAGGGTACATATATAAATATATTTTATGCACTGTATATGAGCTGGCGATTTCTAAGTCTGTGGTTCCGAGAGGGGGTAACCAGGCTCACTAATAAAGGTCAAGCCACTTGGCTGCCAGAATGCCCTGCTTCAGCACAGACCAGTAAGGCATTGTGATACGCATATCCCCGGTATAGTCAGGGGTTAATGGGAGTCGTCCTCGTCCCCCCAGTATACGCCCAAAACCATGGACCCGGTATTTGTGGTTCGGACTGTCTCCAACCAGCCATAATGTTGTGAGAGTGAAATTATGTCTAAGTCCAGCTTCGGTACATTAGAAGCAACTCTGAAACTTAACCTAAGCGTTTTTCGAAGCTACTTTTTGGCTAACTTCTTATAGGAAGGTCTAGGAGCTCTGAAAATGAACGTGCGCATCTTTCACTCTTTCCGAGGGACTTGGAAGAATTTTGTGATATTTTTTATTAAAATTGTGTATAAGGGTACATATATAAATATATTTTATGCACTGTATATGAGCTGGCGATTTCTAAGTCTGTGGTTCCGAGAGGGGGTAACCAGGCTCACTAATAAATGTCAAGCCACTTGGCTGCCAGAATGCCCTGCTTCAGCACAGACCAGTAAGGCATTGTGATACGCATATCCCCGGTATAGTCAGGGGTTAATGGGAGTCGTCCTCGTCCCCCCAGTATACAGTACGCATAAAACCATGGACCCGGTATTTGTGGTTCGGACTGTCTCCAACCAGCCATAATGTTGTGAGAGTGAAATTATGTCTAAGTCCAGCTTCGGTACATTAGAAGCAACTCTGAAACTTAACCTAAGCGTTTTTCGAAGCTACTTTTTGGCTAACTTCTTATAGGAAGGTCTAGGAGCTCTGAAAATGAACGTGCGCATCTTTCACTCTTTCCGAGGGACTTGGAAGAATTTTGTGATATATTTTATTAAAATGGTGTATAAGGGTACATATATAAATATATTTTATGCACTGTATATGAGCTGGCGATTTCTAAGTCTGTGGTTCCGAGAGGGGGTAACCAGGCTCACTAATAAAGGTCAAGCCACTTGGCTTCCAGAATGCCCTGCTTCAGCACAGACCAGTAAGGCATTGTGATACGCGTATCCCCGGTATAGTCAGGCGTTAATGGGAGTCGTCCTCGTCCCCCCAGTATATGCCAAGAACCATGGACCCGGTATGTGTGGTTCGGACTGTCTCCAACCAGCCATAATGTTGTGAGAGTGAAATTATGTCTAAGTCCAGCTTCGGTACAGTAGAAGCAACTCTGAAACTTAACCTAAGCGTTTTTCGAAGCTACTTTTTGGCTAACTTCTTATAGGAAGGTCTAGGAGCTCTGAAAATGAACGTGCGCATCTTTCACTCTTTCCGAGGGATTTGGAAGAATTTTGTGATATTTTTTATTAAAATTGTGTATAAGGGTACATATATAAATATATTTTATGCACTGTATATGAGCTGGCGATTTCTAAGTCTGTGGTTCCGAGAGGGGGTAACCAGGCTCACTAATAAAGGTCAAGCCACTTGGCTGCCAGAATGCCCTGCTTCAGCACAGACCAGTAAGGCATTGTGATACGCATATCCCCGGTATAGTCAGGGGTTAATGGGAGTCGTCCTCGTCCCCCCAGTATACGCATAAAACCATGGACCCAGTATTTGTGGTTCGGACTGTCTCCAACCAGCCATAATGTTGTGAGAGTGAAATTATGTCTAAGTCCAGCTTCGGTACATTAGAAGCAACTCTGAAACTTAACCTAAGCGTTTTTCGAAGCTACTTTTTGGCTAACTTCTTATAGGAAGGTCTAGGAGCTCTGAAAATGAACGTGCGCATCTTTCACTCTTTCCGAGGGACTTGGAAGAATTTTGTGATATATTTTATTAAAATGGTGTATAAGGGTACATATATAAATATATTTTATGCACTGTATATGAGCTGGCGATTTCTAAGTCTGTGGTTCCGAGAGGGGGTAACCAAGCTCACTAATAAAGGTCAAGCCACTTGGCTTCCAGAATGCCCTGCTTCAGCACAGACCAGTAAGGCATTGTGATACGCGTATCCCCGGTATAGTCAGGTGTTAATGGGAGTCGTCCTCGTCCCCCCAGTATATGCCAAGAACCATGGACCCGGTATGTGTGGTTCGGACTGTCTCCAACCAGCCATAATGTTGTGAGAGTGAAATTATGTCTAAGTCCAGCTTCGGTACATTAGAAGCAACTCTGAAACTTAACCTAAGCGTTTTTCGAAGCTACTTTTTGGCTAACTTCTTTTAGGAAGGTCTAGGAGCTCTGAAAATGAACGTGCGCATCTTTCACTGGTCCCGAGGGACTTAGAAGAATTTTGTGATATTTTTTATTAAAATGGTGTATAAGGGTACATATATAAATATATTTTATGCACTGTATACTGTATGAGCTGGCGATTTCTAAGTCTGTGGTTCCGAGAGGGGGTAACCAGGCTCACTAATAAAGGTCAAGCCACTTGGCTGCCAGAATGCCCTGCTTCAGCACAGACCAGTAAGGCATTGTGATACGCGTATCCCCGGTATAGTCAGGGGTTAATGGGAGTCGTCCCCGTCCCCCCAGTATATGCCCAGAACCATGGACCCGGTATTTGTGGTTCGGACTGTCTCCAACCAGCCATAATGTTGTGAGAGTGAAATTATGTCTAAGTCCAGCTTCGGTACATTAGAAGCAACTCTGAAACTTAACCCAAGCGTTTTTCGAAGCTACTTTTTGGCTAACTTCTTATAGGAAGGTCTAGGAGCTCTGAAAATGAACGTGCGCATCTTTCACTCTTCCCGAGGGACTTAGAAGAATTTTGTGATATTTTTTATTAAAATGGTGTATAAGGGTACATATATAAATATATTTTATGCACTGTATATGAGCTGGCGATTTCTAAGTCTGTGGTTCCGAGAGGGGGTAACCAGGCTCACTAATAAAGGTCAAGCCACTTGGCTGCCAGAATGCCCTGCTTCAGCACAGACCAGTAAGGCATTGTGATACGCGTATCCCCGGTATAGTCAGGGGTTAATGGGAGTCGTCCCCGTCCCCCCAGTATATGCCCAGAACCATGGACCCGGTATTTGTGGTTCGGACTGTCTCCAACCAGCCATAATGTTGTGAGAGTGAAATTATGTCTAAGTCCAGCTTCGGTACATTAGAAGCAACTCTGAAACTTAACCTAAGCGTTTTTCGAAGCTACTTTTTGGCTAACTTCTTATAGGAAGGTCTAGGAGCTCTGAAAATGAACGTGCGCATCTTTCACTCTTCCCGAGGGACTTGGAAGAATTTTGTGATATTTTTTATTAAAATGGTGTATAAAGGTACATATATAAATATATTTTATGCACTGTATATGAGCTGGCGATTTCTAAGTCTGTGGTTCCGAGAGGGGGTAACCAGGCTCACTAATAAAGGTCAAGCCACTTGGCTTCCAGAATGCCCTGCTTCAGCACAGACCAGTAAGGCATTGTGATACGCGTATCCCCGGTATAGTCAGGCGTTAATGGGAGTCGTCCTCGTCCCCCCAGTATATGCCAAGAACCATGGACCCGGTATGTGTGGTTCGGACTGTCTCCAACCAGCCATAATGTTGTGAGAGTGAAATTATGTCTAAGTCCAGCTTCGGTACATTAGAAGCAACTCTGAAACTTAACCTAAGCGTTTTTCGAAGCTACTTTTTGGCTAACTTCTTATAGGAAGGTCTAGGAGCTCTGAAAATGAACGTGCGCATCTTTCACTCTTTCCGAGGGACTTGGAAGAATTTTGTGATATTTTTTATTAAAATGGTGTATAAGGGTACATATATAAATATATTTTATGCACTGTATATGAGCTGGCGATTTCTAAGTCTGTGGTTCCGAGAGGGGGTAACCAGGCTCACAAATAAAGTTCAAGTCACTTGGCTGCCAGAATGCCCTGCTTCAGCACAGACCAGAAAGGCATTGTGATACGCGTATCCCCGGTATAGTCAGGGGTTAATGGGAGTCGTCCTCGTCCCCCCAGTATATGCCCAGAACCATGGACCCGGTATTTGTGGTTCGGACTGTCTCCAACCAGCCATAATGTTGTGAGAGTGAAATTACACTGGCGACACACTTTATTCGAGCTTGGCTAGTCCCACGAATTCGGGTATACCCGGGTGTATTGAGGTTTGTGACTGTTTTCTGCCCGAGTGCATTGAGTTATTTTCCAAGCAGGGATTGAAGCATTTTATTCCCGCTGGCTGCAAAACTGCACAGTATATATATATATATACTGCATTACAATTCATGAATTTATGCCATCTGGTAGACACGCGAAGCATTGCAGCCTATTAAATCCTAATCATTATCATTTAACAGATCAGCCGCCCATCAGCCAGGTATGAACCCAGGCTGGGAAGGCAAATGCAACGGGGCTTGTCAGAGGTGAGGAGTGGCGCATTCCAGGTATCTGCCAGGTACATACCGGGTATTTGCTCGAATAAAGTGTGTCGGTGCAGTATGTCTAAGTCCAGCTTCGGTACATTAGAAGCAACTCTGAAACTTAACCCAAGCGTTTTTCGAAGCTACTTTTTGGCTAACTTCTTATAGGAAGGTCTAGGAGCTCTGAAAATGAACTTGCGCATCTTTCACTCATTCCGAGGGACTTAGAAGAATTTTGTGATATTTTTTATTAAAATGGTGTATAAGGGTACATATATAAATATATTTTATGCACTGTATATGAGCTGGCGATTTCTAAGTCTGTGGTTCCGAGAGGGGGTAACCAGGCTCACTAATAAAGGTCAAGCCACTTGGCTGCCAGAATGCCCTGCTTCAGCACAGACCAGTAAGGCATTGTGATACGCGTATCCCCGGTATAGTCAGGCGTTAATGGGAGTCGTCCTCGTCCCCCCAGTATATGCCAAGAACCATGGACCCGGTATGTGTGGTTCGGACTGTCTCCAACCAGCTATAATGTTGTGAGAGTGAAATTATGTCTAAGTCCAGCTTCGGTACATTAGAAGCAACTCTGAAACTTAACCTAAGCGTTTTTCGAAGCTACTTTTTGGCTAACTTCTTTTAGGAAGGTCTAGGAGCTCTGAAAATGAACGTGCGCATCTTTCACTGGTCCCGAGGGACTTAGAAGAATTTTGTGATATTTTTTATTAAAATGGTGTATAAGGGTACATATATAAATATATTTTATGCACTGTATACTGTATGAGCTGGCGATTTCTAAGTCTGTGGTTCCGAGAGGGGGTAACCAGGCTCACTAATAAAGGTCAAGCCACTTGGCTTCCAGAATGCCCTGCTTCAGCACAGACCAGTAAGGCATTGTGATACGCGTATCCCCGGTATAGTCAGGCGTTAATGGGAGTCGTCCTCGTCCCCCCAGTATATGCCAAGAACCATGGACCCGGTATGTGTGGTTCGGACTGTCTCCAACCAGCCATAATGTTGTGAGAGTGAAATTATGTCTAAGTCCAGCTTCGGTACATTAGAAGCAACTCTGAAACTTAACCTAAGCGTTTTTCGAAGCTACTTTTTGGCTAACTTCTTATAGGAAGGTCTAGGAGCTCTGAAAATGAACGTGCGCATCTTTCACTCTTCCCGAGGGACTTAGAAGAATTTTGTGATATTTTTTATTAAAATGGTGTATAAGGGTACATATATAAATATATTTTATGCACTGTATATGAGCTGGCGATTTCTAAGTCTGTGGTTCCGAGAGGGGGTAACCAGGCTCACAAATAAAGTTCAAGTCACTTGGCTGCCAGAATGCCCTGCTTCAGCACAGACCAGAAAGGCATTGTGATACGCGTATACCCGGTATAGTCAGGGGTTAATGGGAGTCGTCCTCGTCCCCCCAGTATATGCCCAGAACCATGGACCCGGTATTTGTGGTTCGGACTGTCTCCAACCAGCCATAATGTTGTGAGAGTGAAATTATGTCTAAGTCCAGCTTCGGTACATTAGAAGCAACTCTGAAACTTAACCTAAGCGTTTTTCGAAGCTACTTTTTGGCTAACTTCTTATAGGAAGGTCTAGGAGCGCTGAAAATGAACGTGCGCATCTTTCACTCTTCCCGAGGGACTTAGAAGAATTTTGTGATATTTTTAATTAAAATTGTGTATAAGGGTACATATATAAATATATTTTATGCACTGTATATGAGCTGGCGATTTCTAAGTCTGTGGTTCCGAGAGGGGGTAACCAGGCTCACTAATAAAGGTCAAGCCACTTGGCTGCCAGAATGCCCTGCTTCAGCACAGACCAGTAAGGCATTGTGATACGCATATCCCCGGTATAGTCAGGGGTTAATGGGAGTCGTCCTCGTCCCCCCAGTATACGCCCAAAACCATGGACCCGGTATTTGTGGTTCGGACTGTCTCCAACCAGCCATAATGTTGTGAGAGTGAAATTATGTCTAAGTCCAGCTTCGGTACATTAGAAGCAACTCTGAAACTTAACCTAAGCGTTTTTCGAAGCTACTTTTTGGCTAACTTCTTATAGGAAGGTCTAGGAGCTCTGAAAATGAACGTGCGCATCTTTCACTCTTTCCGAGGGACTTGGAAGAATTTTGTGATATTTTTTATTAAAATTGTGTATAAGGGTACATATATAAATATATTTTATGCACTGTATATGAGCTGGCGATTTCTAAGTCTGTGGTTCCGAGAGGGGGTAACCAGGCTCACTAATAAATGTCAAGCCACTTGGCTGCCAGAATGCCCTGCTTCAGCACAGACCAGTAAGGCATTGTGATACGCATATCCCCGGTATAGTCAGGGGTTAATGGGAGTCGTCCTCGTCCCCCCAGTATACAGTACGCATAAAACCATGGACCCGGTATTTGTGGTTCGGACTGTCTCCAACCAGCCATAATGTTGTGAGAGTGAAATTATGTCTAAGTCCAGCTTCGGTACATTAGAAGCAACTCTGAAACTTAACCTAAGCGTTTTTCGAAGCTACTTTTTGGCTAACTTCTTATAGGAAGGTCTAGGAGCTCTGAAAATGAACGTGCGCATCTTTCACTCTTTCCGAGGGACTTGGAAGAATTTTGTGATATATTTTATTAAAATGGTGTATAAGGGTACATATATAAATATATTTTATGCACTGTATATGAGCTGGCGATTTCTAAGTCTGTGGTTCCGAGAGGGGGTAACCAGGCTCACTAATAAAGGTCAAGCCACTTGGCTTCCAGAATGCCCTGCTTCAGCACAGACCAGTAAGGCATTGTGATACGCGTATCCCCGGTATAGTCAGGCGTTAATGGGAGTCGTCCTCGTCCCCCCAGTATATGCCAAGAACCATGGACCCGGTATGTGTGGTTCGGACTGTCTCCAACCAGCCATAATGTTGTGAGAGTGAAATTATGTCTAAGTCCAGCTTCGGTACAGTAGAAGCAACTCTGAAACTTAACCTAAGCGTTTTTCGAAGCTACTTTTTGGCTAACTTCTTATAGGAAGGTCTAGGAGCTCTGAAAATGAACGTGCGCATCTTTCACTCTTTCCGAGGGATTTGGAAGAATTTTGTGATATTTTTTATTAAAATTGTGTATAAGGGTACATATATAAATATATTTTATGCACTGTATATGAGCTGGCGATTTCTAAGTCTGTGGTTCCGAGAGGGGGTAACCAGGCTCACTAATAAAGGTCAAGCCACTTGGCTGCCAGAATGCCCTGCTTCAGCACAGACCAGTAAGGCATTGTGATACGCATATCCCCGGTATAGTCAGGGGTTAATGGGAGTCGTCCTCGTCCCCCCAGTATACGCATAAAACCATGGACCCAGTATTTGTGGTTCGGACTGTCTCCAACCAGCCATAATGTTGTGAGAGTGAAATTATGTCTAAGTCCAGCTTCGGTACATTAGAAGCAACTCTGAAACTTAACCTAAGCGTTTTTCGAAGCTACTTTTTGGCTAACTTCTTATAGGAAGGTCTAGGAGCTCTGAAAATGAACGTGCGCATCTTTCACTCTTTCCGAGGGACTTGGAAGAATTTTGTGATATATTTTATTAAAATGGTGTATAAGGGTACATATATAAATATATTTTATGCACTGTATATGAGCTGGCGATTTCTAAGTCTGTGGTTCCGAGAGGGGGTAACCAAGCTCACTAATAAAGGTCAAGCCACTTGGCTTCCAGAATGCCCTGCTTCAGCACAGACCAGTAAGGCATTGTGATACGCGTATCCCCGGTATAGTCAGGTGTTAATGGGAGTCGTCCTCGTCCCCCCAGTATATGCCAAGAACCATGGACCCGGTATGTGTGGTTCGGACTGTCTCCAACCAGCCATAATGTTGTGAGAGTGAAATTATGTCTAAGTCCAGCTTCGGTACATTAGAAGCAACTCTGAAACTTAACCTAAGCGTTTTTCGAAGCTACTTTTTGGCTAACTTCTTTTAGGAAGGTCTAGGAGCTCTGAAAATGAACGTGCGCATCTTTCACTGGTCCCGAGGGACTTAGAAGAATTTTGTGATATTTTTTATTAAAATGGTGTATAAGGGTACATATATAAATATATTTTATGCACTGTATACTGTATGAGCTGGCGATTTCTAAGTCTGTGGTTCCGAGAGGGGGTAACCAGGCTCACTAATAAAGGTCAAGCCACTTGGCTGCCAGAATGCCCTGCTTCAGCACAGACCAGTAAGGCATTGTGATACGCGTATCCCCGGTATAGTCAGGGGTTAATGGGAGTCGTCCCCGTCCCCCCAGTATATGCCCAGAACCATGGACCCGGTATTTGTGGTTCGGACTGTCTCCAACCAGCCATAATGTTGTGAGAGTGAAATTATGTCTAAGTCCAGCTTCGGTACATTAGAAGCAACTCTGAAACTTAACCCAAGCGTTTTTCGAAGCTACTTTTTGGCTAACTTCTTATAGGAAGGTCTAGGAGCTCTGAAAATGAACGTGCCCATCTTTCACTCTTCCCGAGGGACTTAGAAGAATTTTGTGATATTTTTTATTAAAATGGTGTATAAGGGTACATATATAAATATATTTTATGCACTGTATATGAGCTGGCGATTTCTAAGTCTGTGGTTCCGAGAGGGGGTAACCAGGCTCACTAATAAAGGTCAAGCCACTTGGCTGCCAGAATGCCCTGCTTCAGCACAGACCAGTAAGGCATTGTGATACGCGTATCCCCGGTATAGTCAGGGGTTAATGGGAGTCGTCCCCGTCCCCCCAGTATATGCCCAGAACCATGGACCCGGTATTTGTGGTTCGGACTGTCTCCAACCAGCCATAATGTTGTGAGAGTGAAATTATGTCTAAGTCCAGCTTCGGTACATTAGAAGCAACTCTGAAACTTAACCTAAGCGTTTTTCGAAGCTACTTTTTGGCTAACTTCTTATAGGAAGGTCTAGGAGCTCTGAAAATGAACGTGCGCATCTTTCACTCTTCCCGAGGGACTTGGAAGAATTTTGTGATATTTTTTATTAAAATGGTGTATAAAGGTACATATATAAATATATTTTATGCACTGTATATGAGCTGGCGATTTCTAAGTCTGTGGTTCCGAGAGGGGGTAACCAGGCTCACTAATAAAGGTCAAGCCACTTGGCTTCCAGAATGCCCTGCTTCAGCACAGACCAGTAAGGCATTGTGATACGCGTATCCCCGGTATAGTCAGGCGTTAATGGGAGTCGTCCTCGTCCCCCCAGTATATGCCAAGAACCATGGACCCGGTATGTGTGGTTCGGACTGTCTCCAACCAGCCATAATGTTGTGAGAGTGAAATTATGTCTAAGTCCAGCTTCGGTACATTAGAAGCAACTCTGAAACTTAACCTAAGCGTTTTTCGAAGCTACTTTTTGGCTAACTTCTTATAGGAAGGTCTAGGAGCTCTGAAAATGAACGTGCGCATCTTTCACTCTTTCCGAGGGACTTGGAAGAATTTTGTGATATTTTTTATTAAAATGGTGTATAAGGGTACATATATAAATATATTTTATGCACTGTATATGAGCTGGCGATTTCTAAGTCTGTGGTTCCGAGAGGGGGTAACCAGGCTCACAAATAAAGTTCAAGTCACTTGGCTGCCAGAATGCCCTGCTTCAGCACAGACCAGAAAGGCATTGTGATACGCGTATCCCCGGTATAGTCAGGGGTTAATGGGAGTCGTCCTCGTCCCCCCAGTATATGCCCAGAACCATGGACCCGGTATTTGTGGTTCGGACTGTCTCCAACCAGCCATAATGTTGTGAGAGTGAAATTACACTGGCGACACACTTTATTCGAGCTTGGCTAGTCCCACGAATTCGGGTATACCCGGGTGTATTGAGGTTTGTGACTGTTTTCTGCCCGAGTGCATTGAGTTATTTTCCAAGCAGGGATTGAAGCATTTTATTCCCGCTGGCTGCAAAACTGCACAGTATATATATATATATACTGCATTACAATTCATGAATTTATGCCATCTGGTAGACACGCGAAGCATTGCAGCCTATTAAATCCTAATCATTATCATTTAACAGATCAGCCGCCCATCAGCCAGGTATGAACCCAGGCTGGGAAGGCAAATGCAACGGGGCTTGTCAGAGGTGAGGAGTGGCGCATTCCAGGTATCTGCCAGGTACATACCGGGTATTTGCTCGAATAAAGTGTGTCGGTGCAGTATGTCTAAGTCCAGCTTCGGTACATTAGAAGCAACTCTGAAACTTAACCCAAGCGTTTTTCGAAGCTACTTTTTGGCTAACTTCTTATAGGAAGGTCTAGGAGCTCTGAAAATGAACTTGCGCATCTTTCACTCATTCCGAGGGACTTAGAAGAATTTTGTGATATTTTTTATTAAAATGGTGTATAAGGGTACATATATAAATATATTTTATGCACTGTATATGAGCTGGCGATTTCTAAGTCTGTGGTTCCGAGAGGGGGTAACCAGGCTCACTAATAAAGGTCAAGCCACTTGGCTGCCAGAATGCCCTGCTTCAGCACAGACCAGTAAGGCATTGTGATACGCGTATCCCCGGTATAGTCAGGGGTTAATGGGAGTCGTCCTCGTCCCCCCAGTATATGCCCAGAACCATGGACCCGGTATTTGTGGTTCGGACTGTCTCCAACCAGCCATAATGTTGTGAGAGTAAAATTATGTCTAAGTCCAGCTTCGGTACATTAGAAGCAACTCTGAAACTTAACCTAAGTGTTTTTCGAAGCTACTTTTTGGCTAACTTCTTATAGGAAGGTCTAGGAGCTCTGAAAATGAACGTGCGCATCTTTCACTCTTTCCGAGGGACTTGGAAGAATTTTGTGATATTTTTTATTAAAATGGTGTATAAGGGTACATATATAAATATATTTTATGCACTGTATATGAGCTGGCGATTTCTAAGTCTGTGGTTCCGAGAGGGGGTAACCAGGCTCACTAATAAAGGTCAAGCCACTTGGCTTCCAGAATGCCCTGCTTCAGCACAGACCAGTAAGGCATTGTGATACGCGTATCCCCGGTATAGTCAGGCGTTAATGGGAGTCGTCCTCGTCCCCCCAGTATATGCCAAGAACCATGGACCCGGTATGTGTGGTTCGGACTGTCTCCAACCAGCCATAATGTTGTGAGAGTGAAATTATGTCTAAGTCCAGCTTCGGTACATTAGAAGCAACTCTGAAACTTAACCTAAGCGTTTTTCGAAGCTACTTTTTGGCTAACTTCTTATAGGAAGGTCTAGGAGCGCTGAAAATGAACGTGCGCATCTTTCACTCTTCCCGAGGGACTTAGAAGAATTTTGTGATATTTTTTATTAAAATTGTGTATAAGGGTACATATATAAATATATTTTATGCACTGTATATGAGCTGGCGATTTCTAAGTCTGTGGTTCCGAGAGGGGGTAACCAGGCTCACTAATAAAGGTCAAGCCACTTGGCTGCCAGAATGCCCTGCTTCAGCACAGACCAGTAAGGCATTGTGATACGCATATCCCCGGTATAGTCAGGGGTTAATGGGAGTCGTCCTCGTCCCCCCAGTATACGCCCAAAACCATGGACCCGGTATTTGTGGTTCGGACTGTCTCCAACCAGCCATAATGTTGTGAGAGTGAAATTATGTCTAAGTCCAGCTTCGGTACATTAGAAGCAACTCTGAAACTTAACCTAAGCGTTTTTCGAAGCTACTTTTTGGCTAACTTCTTATAGGAAGGTCTAGGAGCTCTGAAAATGAACGTGCGCATCTTTCACTCTTTCCGAGGGACTTGGAAGAATTTTGTGATATTTTTTATTAAAATTGTGTATAAGGGTACATATATAAATATATTTTATGCACTGTATATGAGCTGGCGATTTCTAAGTCTGTGGTTCCGAGAGGGGGTAACCAGGCTCACTAATAAAGGTCAAGCCACTTGGCTGCCAGAATGCCCTGCTTCAGCACAGACCAGTAAGGCATTGTGATACGCATATCCCCGGTATAGTCAGGGGTTAATGGGAGTCGTCCTCGTCCCCCCAGTATACGCATAAAACCATGGACCCGGTATTTGTGGTTCGGACTGTCTCCAACCAGCCATAATGTTGTGAGAGTGAAATTATGTCTAAGTCCAGCTTCGGTACATTAGAAGCAACTCTGAAACTTAACCTAAGCGTTTTTCGAAGCTACTTTTTGGCTAACTTCTTATAGGAAGGTCTAGGAGCTCTGAAAATGAACGTGCGCATCTTTCACTCTTCCCGAGGGACTTAGAAGAATTTTGTGATATTTTTTATTAAAATGGTGTATAAGGGTACATATATAAATATATTTTATGCACTGTATATGAGCTGGCGATTTCTAAGTCTGTGGTTCCGAGAGGGGGTAACCAGGCTCACAAATAAAGTTCAAGCCACTTGGCTGCCAGAATGCCCTGCTTCAGCACAGACCAGAAAGGCATTGTGATACGCGTATCCCCGGTATAGTCAGGGGTTAATGGGAGTCGTCCTCGTCCCCCCAGTATATGCCCAGAACCATGGACCCGGTATTTGTGGTTCGGACTGTCTCCAACCAGCCATAATGTTGTGAGAGTGAAATTATGTCTAAGTCCAGCTTCGGTACATTAGAAGCAACTCTGAAACTTAACCTAAGCGTTTTTCGAAGCTACTTTTTGGCTAACTTCTTATAGGAAGGTCTAGGAGCTCTGAAAATGAACGTGCGCATCTTTCACTCTTCCCGAGGGACTTAGAAGAATTTTGTGATATTTTTTATTAAAATGGTGTACTGTATAAGGGTACATATATAAATATATTTTATGAACTGTATATGAGCTGGCGATTTCTAAGTCTGTGGTTCCGAGAGGGGGTAACCAGGCTCACTAATAAAGGTCAAGCCACTTGGCTGCCAGAATGCCCTGCTTCAGCACAGACCAGTAAGGCATTGTGATACGCATATACCCGGTATAGTCAGGGGTTAATGGGAGTCGTCCTCGTCCCCCCAGTATATGCCCAGAACCATGGACCTGGTATTTGTGGTTCGGACTGTCTCCAACCAGCCATAATGTTGTGAGAGTGAAATTATGTCTAAGTCCAGCTTCGGTACATTAGAAGCAACTCTGAAACTTAACCTAAGCGTTTTTCGAAGCTACTTTTTGGCTAACTTCTTATAGGAAGGTCTAGGAGCTCTGAAAATGAACGTGCGCATCTTTCACTCTTCCCGAGGGACTTAGAAGAATTTTGTGATATTTTTTATTAAAATGGTGTATAAGGGTACATATATAAATATATTTTATGCACTGTATATGAGCTGGCGATTTCTAAGTCTGTGGTTCCGAGAGGGGGTAACCAGGCTCACAAATAAAGTTCAAGCCACTTGGCTGCCAGAATGCCCTGCTTCAGCACAGACCAGAAAGGCATTGTGATACGCGTATCCCCGGTATAGTCAGGGGTTAATGGGAGTCGTCCTCGTCCCCCCAGTATATGCCCAGAACCATGGACCCGGTATTTGTGGTTCGGACTGTCTCCAACCAGCCATAATGTTGTGAGAGTGAAATTATGTCTAAGTCCAGCTTCGGTACATTAGAAGCAACTCTGAAACTTAACCTAAGCGTTTTTCGAAGCTACTTTTTTGCTAACTTCTTATAGGAAGGTCTAGGAGCTCTGAAAATGAACGTGCGCATCTTTCACTCTTCCCGAGGGACTTAGAAGAATTTTGTGATATTTTTTATTAAAATGGTGTATAAGGGTACATATATAAATATATTTTATGAACTGTATATGAGCTGGCGATTTCTAAGTCTGTGGTTCCGAGAGGGGGTAACCAGGCTCACTAATAAAGGTCAAGCCACTTGGCTGCCAGAATGCCCTGCTTCAGCACAGACCAGTAAGGCATTGTGATACGCATATCCCCGGTATAGTCAAGGGTTAATGGGAGTCGTCCTCGTCCCCCCAGTATATGCCCAGAACCATGGACCCGGTATTTCTGGTTCGGACTGTCTCCAACCAGCCATAATGTTGTGAGAGTGAAATTATGTCTAAGTCCAGCTTCGGTACATTAGAAGCAACTCTGAAACTTAACCCAAGCGTTTTTCGAAGCTACTTTTTGGCTAACTTCTTATAGGAAGGTCTAGGAGCTCTGAAAATGAACTTGCGCATCTTTCACTCATTCCGAGGGACTTAGAAGAATTTTGTGATATTTTTTATTAAAATGGTGTATAAGGGTACATATATAAATATATTTTATGCACTGTATATGAGCTGGCGATTTCTAAGTCTGTGGTTCCGAGAGGGGGTAACCAGGCTCACTAATAAAGGTCAAGCCACTTGGCTGCCAGAATGCCCTGCTTCAGCACAGACCAGTAAGGCATTGTGATACGCGTATCCCCGGTATAGTCAGGCGTTAATGGGAGTCGTCCTCGTCCCCCCAGTATATGCCAAGAACCATGGACCCGGTATGTGTGGTTCGGACTGTCTCCAACCAGCCATAATGTTGTGAGAGTGAAATTATGTCTAAGTCCAGCTTCGGTACATTAGAAGCAACTCTGAAACTTAACCTAAGCGTTTTTCGAAGCTACTTTTTGGCTAACTTCTTATAGGAAGGTCTAGGAGCTCTGAAAATGAACGTGCGCATCTTTCACTCTTCCCGAGGGACTTAGAAGAATTTTGTGATATTTTTTATTAAAATGGTGTATAAGGGTACATATATAAATATATTTTATGCACTGTATATGAGCTGGCGATTTCTAAGTCTGTGGTTCCGAGAGGGGGTAACCAGGCTCACAAATAAAGTTCAAGTCACTTGGCTGCCAGAATGCCCTGCTTCAGCACAGACCAGAAAGGCATTGTGATACGCGTATCCCCGGTATAGTCAGGGGTTAATGGGAGTCGTCCTCGTCCCCCCAGTGTATGCCCAGAACCATGGACACGGTATTTGTGGTTCGGACTGTCTCCAACCAGCCATAATGTTGTGAGAGTGAAATTATGTCTAAGTCCAGCTTCGGTACATTAGAAGCAACTCTGAAACTTACTGTAACCTAAGCGTTTTTCGAAGCTACTTTTTGGCTAACTTCTTATAGGAAGGTCTAGGAGCGCTGAAAATGAACGTGCGCATCTTTCACTCTTCCCGAGGGACTTAGAAGAATTTTGTGATATTTTTTATTAAAATTGTGTATAAGGGTACATATATAAATATATTTTATGCACTGTTTATGAGCTGGCGATTTCTAAGTCTGTGGTTCCGAGAGGGGGTAACCAGGCTCACTAATAAAGGTCAAGCCACTTGGCTTCCAGAATGCCCTGCTTCAGCACAGACCAGTAAGGCATTGTGATACGCGTATCCCCGGTATAGTCAGGCGTTAATGGGAGTCGTCCTCGTCCCCCCAGTATATGCCAAGAACCATGGACCCGGTATGTGTGGTTCGGACTGTCTCCAACCAGCCATAATGTTGTGAGAGTGAAATTATGTCTAAGTCCAGCTTCGGTACATTAGAAGCAACTCTGAAACTTAACCTAAGCGTTTTTCGAAGCTACTTTTTGGCTAACTTCTTATAGGAAGGTCTAGGAGCTCTGAAAATGAACGTGCGCATCTTTCACTCTTCCCGAGGGACTTAGAAGAATTTTGTGATATTTTTTATTAAAATGGTGTATAAGGGTACATATATAAATATATTTTATGCACTGTATATGAGCTGGCGATTTCTAAGTCTGTGGTTCCGAGAGGGGGTAACCAGGCTCACAAATAAAGTTCAAGTCACTTGGCTGCCAGAATGCCCTGCTTCAGCACAGACCAGAAAGGCATTGTGATACGCGTATCCCCGGTATAGTCAGGGGTTAATGGGAGTCGTCCTCGTCCCCCCAGTATATGCCCAGAACCATGGACCCGGTATTTGTGGTTCGGACTGTCTCCAACCAGCCATAATGTTGTGAGAGTGAAATTATGTCTAAGTCCAGCTTCGGTACATTAGAAGCAACTCTGAAACTTACTGTAACCTAAGCGTTTTTCGAAGCTACTTTTTGGCTAACTTCTTATAGGAAGGTCTAGGAGCGCTGAAAATGAACGTGCGCATCTTTCACTCTTCCCGAGGGACTTAGAAGAATTTTGTGATATTTTTTATTAAAATTGTGTATAAGGGTACATATATAAATATATTTTATGCACTGTTTATGAGCTGGCGATTTCTAAGTCTGTGGTTCCGAGAGGGGGTAACCAGGCTCACTAATAAAGGTCAAGCCACTTGGCTGCCAGAATGCCCTGCTTCAGCACAGACCAGTAAGGCATTGTGATACGCATATCCCCGGTATAGTCAGGGGTTATGGGAGTCGTCCTCGTCCCCCCAGTATACGCCCAAAACCATGGACCCGGTATTTGTGGTTCGGACTGTCTCCAACCAGCCATAATGTTGTGAGAGTGAAATTATGTCTAAGTCCAACTTCGGTACATTAGAAGCAACTCTGAAACTTAACCTAAGCGTTTTTCGAAGCTACTTTTTGGCTAACTTCTTATAGGAAGGTCTAGGAGCTCTGAAAATGAACGTGCGCATCTTTCACTCATTCCGAGGGACTTAGAAGAATTTTGTGATATTTTTTATTAAAATGGTGTATAAGGGTACATATATAAATATATTTTATGCACTGTATATGAGCTGGCGATTTCTAAGTCTGTGGTTCCGAGAGGGGGTAACCAGGCTCACTAATAAAGGTCAAGCCACTTGGCTGCCAGAATGCCCTGCTTCAGCACAGACCAGTAAGGCATTGTGATACGCGTATCCCCGGTATAGTCAGGGGTTAATGGGAGTCGTCCTCGTCCCCCCAGTATATGCCCAGAACCATGGACCCGGTATTTGTGGTTCGGACTGTCTCCAACCAGCCATAATGTTGTGAGAGTGAAATTATGTCTAAGTCCAGCTTCGGTACATTAGAAGCAACTCTGAAACTTAACCTAAGCGTTTTTCGAAGCTACTTTTTGGCTAACTTCTTATAGGAAGGTCTAGGAGCTCTGAAAATGAACGTGCGCATCTTTCACTCTTTCCGAGGGACTTGGAAGAATTTTGTGATATTTTTTATTAAAATGGTGTATAAGGGTACATATATAAATATATTTTATGCACTGTATATGAGCTGGCGATTTCTAAGTCTGTGGTTCCGAGAGGGGGTAACCAGGCTCACTAATAAAGGTCAAGCCACTTGGCTTCCAGAATGCCCTGCTTCAGCACAGACCAGTAAGGCATTGTGATACGCGTATCCCCGGTATAGTCAGGCGTTAATGGGAGTCGTCCTCGTCCCCCCAGTATATGCCAAGAACCATGGACCCGGTATGTGTGGTTCGGACTGTCTCCAACCAGCCATAATGTTGTGAGAGTGAAATTATGTCTAAGTCCAGCTTCGGTACATTAGAAGCAACTCTGAAACTTAACCTAAGCATTTTTCGAAGCTAATTTTTGGCTAACTTCTTATAGGAAGGTCTAGGAGCTCTGAAAATGAACGTGCGCATCTTTCACTCTTCCCGAGGGACTTAGAAGAATTTTGTGATATTTTTTATTAAAATGGTGTATAAGGGTACATATATAAATATATTTTATGCACTGTATATGAGCTGGCGATTTCTAAGTCTGTGGTTCCGAGAGGGGGTAACCAGGCTCACTAATAAAGGTCAAGCCACTTGGCTGCCAGAATGCCCTGCTTCAGCACAGACCAGTAAGGCATTGTGATACGCGTATCCCCGGTATAGTCAGGGGTTAATGGGAGTCGTCCCCGTCCCCCCAGTATATGCCCAGAACCATGGACCCGGTATTTGTGGTTCGGACTGTCTCCAACCAGCCATAATGTTGTGAGAGTGAAATTATGTCTAAGTCCAGCTTCGGTACATTAGAAGCAACTCTGAAACTTAACCCAAGCGTTTTTCGAAGCTACTTTTTGGCTAACTTCTTATAGGAAGGTCTAGGAGCTCTGAAAATGAACTTGCGCATCTTTCACTCATTCCGAGGGACTTAGAAGAATTTTGTGATATTTTTTATTAAAATGGTGTATAAGGGTACATATATAAATATATTTTATGCACTGTATATGAGCTGGCGATTTCTAAGTCTGTGGTTCCGAGAGGGGGTAACCAGGCTCACTAATAAAGGTCAAGCCACTTGGCTGCCAGAATGCCCTGCTTCAGCACAGACCAGTAAGGCATTGTGATACGCGTATCCCCGGTATAGTCAGGGGTTAATGGGAGTCGTCCTCGTCCCCCCAGTATATGCCCAGAACCATGGACCCGGTATTTGTGGTTCGGACTGTCTCCAACCAGCCATAATGTTGTGAGAGTGAAATTATGTCTAAGTCCAGCTTCGGTACATTAGAAGCAACTCTGAAACTTAACCTAAGCGTTTTTCGAAGCTACTTTTTGGCTAACTTCTTATAGGAAGGTCTAGGAGCTCTGAAAATGAACGTGCGCATCTTTCACTCTTTCCGAGGGACTTGGAAGAATTTTGTGATATTTTTTATTAAAATGGTGTATAAGGGTACATATATAAATATATTTTATGCACTGTATATGAGCTGGCGATTTCTAAGTCTGTGGTTCCGAGAGGGGGTAACCAGGCTCACTAATAAAGGTCAAGCCACTTGGCTTCCAGAATGCCCTGCTTCAGCACAGACCAGTAAGGCATTGTGATACGCGTATCCCCGGTATAGTCAGGCGTTAATGGGAGTCGTCCTCGTCCCCCCAGTATATGCCAAGAACCATGGACCCGGTATGTGTGGTTCGGAATGTCTCCAACCAGCCATAATGTTGTGAGAGTGAAATTATGTCTAAGTCCAGCTTCGGTACATTAGAAGCAACTCTGAAACTTAACCTAAGCGTTTTTCGAAGCTACTTTTTGGCTAACTTCTTATAGGAAGGTCTAGGAGCTCTGAAAATGAACGTGCGCATCTTTCACTCTTCCCGAGGGACTTAGAAGAATTTTGTGATATTTTTTATTAAAATGGTGTATAAGGGTACATATATAAATATATTTTATGCACTGTATATGAGCTGGCGATTTCTAAGTCTGTGGTTCCGAGAGGGGGTAACCAGGCTCACAAATAAAGTTCAAGTCACTTGGCTGCCAGAATGCCCTGCTTCAGCACAGACCAGAAAGGCATTGTGATACGCGTATCCCCGGTATAGTCAGGTGTTAATGGGAGTCGTCCTCGTCCCCCCAGTATATGCCCAGAACCATGGACCCGGTATTTGTGGTTCGGACTGTCTCCAACCAGCCATAATGTTGTGAGAGTGAAATTATGTCTAAGTCCAGCTTCGGTACATTAGAAGCAACTCTGAAACTTAACCCAAGCGTTTTTCGAAGCTACTTTTTGGCTAACTTCTTATAGGAAGGTCTAGGAGCTCTGAAAATGAACTTGCGCATCTTTCACTCATTCCGAGGGACTTAGAAGAATTTTGTGATATTTTTTATTAAAATGGTGTATAAGGGTACATATATAAATATATTTTATGCACTGTATATGAGCTGGCGATTTCTAAGTCTGTGGTTCCGAGAGGGGGTAACCAGGCTCACTAATAAAGGTCAAGCCACTTGGCTGCCAGAATGCCCTGCTTCAGCACAGACCAGTAAGGCATTGTGATACGCGTATCCCCGGTATAGTCAGGGGTTAATGGGAGTCGTCCTCGTCCCCCCAGTATATGCCCAGAACCATGGACCCGGTATTTGTGGTTCGGACTGTCTCCAACCAGCCATAATGTTGTGAGAGTGAAATTATGTCTAAGTCCAGCTTCGGTACATTAGAAGCAACTCTGAAACTTAACCTAAGCGTTTTTCGAAGCTACTTTTTGGCTAACTTCTTATAGGAAGGTCTAGGAGCTCTGAAAATGAACGTGCGCATCTTTCACTCTTTCCGAGGGACTTGGAAGAATTTTGTGATATTTTTTATTAAAATGGTGTACACTGGCGACACATTTAATTGCACTGCGGCCAGATCCGCAAGCCGGGAGATTTCCCGGCTTAATGCTCGAATAAACTGTGCCGCAGCAGTATAAGGGTACATATATAAATATATTTTATGCACTGTATATGAGCTGGCGATTTCTAAGTCTGTGGTTCCGAGAGGGGGTAACCAGGCTCACTAATAAAGGTCAAGCCACTTGGCTTCCAGAATGCCCTGCTTCAGCACAGACCAGTAAGGCATTGTGATACGCGTATCCCCGGTATAGTCAGGCGTTAATGGGAGTCGTCCTCGTCCCCCCAGTATATGCCAAGAACCATGGACCCGGTATGTGTGGTTCGGACTGTCTCCAACCAGCCATAATGTTGTGAGAGTGAAATTATGTCTAAGTCCAGCTTCGGTACATTAGAAGCAACTCTGAAACTTAACCTAAGCGTTTTTCGAAGCTACTTTTTGGCTAACTTCTTATAGGAAGGTCTAGGAGCTCTGAAAATGAACGTGCGCATCTTTCACTCTTCCCGAGGGACTTAGAAGAATTTTGTGATATTTTTTATTAAAATGGTGTATAAGGGTACATATATAAATATATTTTATGCACTGTATATGAGCTGGCGATTTCTAAGTCTGTGGTTCCGAGAGGGGGTAACCAGGCTCACAAATAAAGTTCAAGTCACTTGGCTGCCAGAATGCCCTGCTTCAGCACAGACCAGAAAGGCATTGTGATACGCGTATCCCCGGTATAGTCAGGGGTTAATGGGAGTCGTCCTCGTCCCCCCAGTATATGCCCAGAACCATGGACCCGGTATTTGTGGTTCGGACTGTCTCCAACCAGCCATAATGTTGTGAGAGTGAAATTATGTCTAAGTCCAGCTTCGGTACATTAGAAGCAACTCTGAAACTTACTGTAACCTAAGCGTTTTTCGAAGCTACTTTTTGGCTAACTTCTTATAGGAAGGTCTAGGAGCGCTGAAAATGAACGTGCGCATCTTTCACTCTTCCCGAGGGACTTAGAAGAATTTTGTGATATTTTTTATTAAAATTGTGTATAAGGGTACATATATAAATATATTTTATGCACTGTTTATGAGCTGGCGATTTCTAAGTCTGTGGTTCCGAGAGGGGGTAACCAGGCTCACTAATAAAGGTCAAGCCACTTGGCTGCCAGAATGCCCTGCTTCAGCACAGACCAGTAAGGCATTGTGATACGCATATCCCCGGTATAGTCAGGGGTTATGGGAGTCGTCCTCGTCCCCCCAGTATACGCCCAAAACCATGGACCCGGTATTTGTGGTTCGGACTGTCTCCAACCAGCCATAATGTTGTGAGAGTGAAATTATGTCTAAGTCCAGCTTCGGTACATTAGAAGCAACTCTGAAACTTAACCTAAGCGTTTTTCGAAGCTACTTTTTGGCTAACTTCTTATAGGAAGGTCTAGGAGCTCTGAAAATGAACGTGCGCATCTTTCACTCATTCCGAGGGACTTAGAAGAATTTTGTGATATTTTTTATTAAAATGGTGTATAAGGGTACATATATAAATATATTTTATGCACTGTATATGAGCTGGCGATTTCTAAGTCTGTGGTTCCGAGAGGGGGTAACCAGGCTCACTAATAAAGGTCAAGCCACTTGGCTGCCAGAATGCCCTGCTTCAGCACAGACCAGTAAGGCATTGTGATACGCGTATCCCCGGTATAGTCAGGGGTTAATGGGAGTCGTCCTCGTCCCCCCAGTATATGCCCAGAACCATGGACCCGGTATTTGTGGTTCGGACTGTCTCCAACCAGCCATAATGTTGTGAGAGTGAAATTATGTCTAAGTCCAGCTTCGGTACATTAGAAGCAACTCTGAAACTTAAACTAAGCGTTTTTCGAAGCTACTTTTTGGCTAACTTCTTATAGGAAGGTCTAGGAGCTCTGAAAATGAACGTGCGCATCTTTCACTCTTTCCGAGGGACTTGGAAGAATTTTGTGATATTTTTTATTAAAATGGTGTACACTGGCGACACATTTAATTGCACTGCGGCCAGATCCGCAAGCCGGGAGATTTCCCGGCTTAATGCTCGAATAAACTGTGCCGCAGCAGTATAAGGGTACATATATAAATATATTTTATGCACTGTATATGAGCTGGCGATTTCTAAGTCTGTGGTTCCGAGAGGGGGTAACCAGGCTCACTAATAAAGGTCAAGCCACTTGGCTTCCAGAATGCCCTGCTTCAGCACAGACCAGTAAGGCATTGTGATACGCGTATCCCCGGTATAGTCAGGCGTTAATGGGAGTCGTCCTCGTCCCCCCAGTATATGCCAAGAACCATGGACCCGGTATGTGTGGTTCGGACTGTCTCCAACCAGCCATAATGTTGTGAGAGTGAAATTATGTCTAAGTCCAGCTTCGGTACATTAGAAGCAACTCTGAAACTTAACCTAAGCGTTTTTCGAAGCTACTTTTTGGCTAACTTCTTATAGGAAGGTCTAGGAGCGCTGAAAATGAACGTGCGCATCTTTCACTCTTCCCGAGGGACTTAGAAGAATTTTGTGATATTTTTTATTAAAATGGTGTATAAGGGTACATATATAAATATATTTTATGCACTGTATATGAGCTGGCGATTTCTAAGTCTGTGGTTCCGAGAGGGGGTAACCAGGCTCACAAATAAAGTTCAAGTCACTTGGCTGCCAGAATGCCCTGCTTCAGCACAGACCAGAAAGGCATTGTGATACGCGTATCCCCGGTATAGTCAGGGGTTAATGGGAGTCGTCCTCGTCCCCCCAGTATATGCCCAGAACCATGGACCCGGTATTTGTGGTTCGGACTGTCTCCAACCAGCCATAATGTTGTGAGAGTGAAATTATGTCTAAGTCCAGCTTCGGTACATTAGAAGCAACTCTGAAACTTACTGTAACCTAAGCGTTTTTCGAAGCTACTTTTTGGCTAACTTCTTATAGGAAGGTCTAGGAGCGCTGAAAATGAACGTGCGCATCTTTCACTCTTCCCGAGGGACTTAGAAGAATTTTGTGATATTTTTTATTAAAATTGTGTATAAGGGTACATATATAAATATATTTTATGCACTGTTTATGAGCTGGCGATTTCTAAGTCTGTGGTTCCGAGAGGGGGTAACCAGGCTCACTAATAAAGGTCAAGCCACTTGGCTGCCAGAATGCCCTGCTTCAGCACAGACCAGTAAGGCATTGTGATACGCATATCCCCGGTATAGTCAGGGGTTATGGGAGTCGTCCTCGTCCCCCCAGTATACGCCCAAAACCATGGACCCGGTATTTGTGGTTCGGACTGTCTCCAACCAGCCATAATGTTGTGAGAGTGAAATTATGTCTAAGTCCAGCTTCGGTACATTAGAAGCAACTCTGAAACTTAACCTAAGCGTTTTTCGAAGCTACTTTTTGGCTAACTTCTTATAGGAAGGTCTAGGAGCTCTGAAAATGAACGTGCGCATCTTTCACTCATTCCGAGGGACTTAGAAGAATTTTGTGATATTTTTTATTAAAATGGTGTATAAGGGTACATATATAAATATATTTTATGCACTGTATATGAGCTGGCGATTTCTAAGTCTGTGGTTCCGAGAGGGGGTAACCAGGCTCACTAATAAAGGTCAAGCCACTTGGCTGCCAGAATGCCCTGCTTCAGCACAGACCAGTAAGGCATTGTGATACGCGTATCCCCGGTATAGTCAGGGGTTAATGGGAGTCGTCCTCGTCCCCCCAGTATATGCCCAGAACCATGGACCCGGTATTTGTGGTTCGGACTGTCTCCAACCAGCCATAATGTTGTGAGAGTGAAATTATGTCTAAGTCCAGCTTCGGTACATTAGAAGCAACTCTGAAACTTAAACTAAGCGTTTTTCGAAGCTACTTTTTGGCTAACTTCTTATAGGAAGGTCTAGGAGCTCTGAAAATGAACGTGCGCATCTTTCACTCTTTCCGAGGGACTTGGAAGAATTTTGTGATATTTTTTATTAAAATGGTGTACACTGGCGACACATTTAATTGCACTGCGGCCAGATCCGCAAGCCGGGAGATTTCCCGGCTTAATGCTCGAATAAACTGTGCCGCAGCAGTATAAGGGTACATATATAAATATATTTTATGCACTGTATATGAGCTGGCGATTTCTAAGTCTGTGGTTCCGAGAGGGGGTAACCAGGCTCACTAATAAAGGTCAAGCCACTTGGCTTCCAGAATGCCCTGCTTCAGCACAGACCAGTAAGGCATTGTGATACGCGTATCCCCGGTATAGTCAGGCGTTAATGGGAGTCGTCCTCGTCCCCCCAGTATATGCCAAGAACCATGGACCCGGTATGTGTGGTTCGGACTGTCTCCAACCAGCCATAATGTTGTGAGAGTGAAATTATGTCTAAGTCCAGCTTCGGTACATTAGAAGCAACTCTGAAACTTAACCTAAGCGTTTTTCGAAGCTACTTTTTGGCTAACTTCTTATAGGAAGGTCTAGGAGCGCTGAAAATGAACGTGCGCATCTTTCACTCTTCCCGAGGGACTTAGAAGAATTTTGTGATATTTTTTATTAAAATGGTGTATAAGGGTACATATATAAATATATTTTATGCACTGTATATGAGCTGGCGATTTCTAAGTCTGTGGTTCCGAGAGGGGGTAACCAGGCTCACAAATAAAGTTCAAGTCACTTGGCTGCCAGAATGCCCTGCTTCAGCACAGACCAGAAAGGCATTGTGATACGCGTATCCCCGGTATAGTCAGGGGTTAATGGGAGTCGTCCTCGTCCCCCCAGTGTATGCCCAGAACCATGGACCCGGTATTTGTGGTTCGGACTGTCTCCAACCAGCCATAATGTTGTGAGAGTGAAATTATGTCTAAGTCCAGCTTCGGTACATTAGAAGCAACTCTGAAACTTACTGTAACCTAAGCGTTTTTCGAAGCTACTTTTTGGCTAACTTCTTATAGGAAGGTCTAGGAGCGCTGAAAATGAACGTGCGCATCTTTCACTCTTCCCGAGGGACTTAGAAGAATTTTGTGATATTTTTTATTAAAATTGTGTATAAGGGTACATATATAAATATATTTTATGCACTGTTTATGAGCTGGCGATTTCTAAGTCTGTGGTTCCGAGAGGGGGTAACCAGGCTCACTAATAAAGGTCAAGCCACTTGGCTTCCAGAATGCCCTGCTTCAGCACAGACCAGTAAGGCATTGTGATACGCGTATCCCCGGTATAGTCAGGCGTTAATGGGAGTCGTCCTCGTCCCCCCAGTATATGCCAAGAACCATGGACCCGGTATGTGTGGTTCGGACTGTCTCCAACCAGCCATAATGTTGTGAGAGTGAAATTATGTCTAAGTCCAGCTTCGGTACATTAGAAGCAACTCTGAAACTTAACCTAAGCGTTTTTCGAAGCTACTTTTTGGCTAACTTCTTATAGGAAGGTCTAGGAGCTCTGAAAATGAACGTGCGCATCTTTCACTCTTCCCGAGGGACTTAGAAGAATTTTGTGATATTTTTTATTAAAATGGTGTATAAGGGTACATATATAAATATATTTTATGCACTGTATATGAGCTGGCGATTTCTAAGTCTGTGGTTCCGAGAGGGGGTAACCAGGCTCACAAATAAAGTTCAAGTCACTTGGCTGCCAGAATGCCCTGCTTCAGCACAGACCAGAAAGGCATTGTGATACGCGTATCCCCGGTATAGTCAGGGGTTAATGGGAGTCGTCCTCGTCCCCCCAGTATATGCCCAGAACCATGGACCCGGTATTTGTGGTTCGGACTGTCTCCAACCAGCCATAATGTTGTGAGAGTGAAATTATGTCTAAGTCCAGCTTCGGTACATTAGAAGCAACTCTGAAACTTACTGTAACCTAAGCGTTTTTCGAAGCTACTTTTTGGCTAACTTCTTATAGGAAGGTCTAGGAGCGCTGAAAATGAACGTGCGCATCTTTCACTCTTCCCGAGGGACTTAGAAGAATTTTGTGATATTTTTTATTAAAATTGTGTATAAGGGTACATATATAAATATATTTTATGCACTGTTTATAAGCTGGCGATTTCTAAGTCTGTGGTTCCGAGAGGGGGTAACCAGGCTCACTAATAAAGGTCAAGCCACTTGGCTGCCAGAATGCCCTGCTTCAGCACAGACCAGTAAGGCATTGTGATACGCATATCCCCGGTATAGTCAGGGGTTATGGGAGTCGTCCTCGTCCCCCCAGTATACGCCCAAAACCATGGACCCGGTATTTGTGGTTCGGACTGTCTCCAACCAGCCATAATGTTGTGAGAGTGAAATTATGTCTAAGTCCAGCTTCGGTACATTAGAAGCAACTCTGAAACTTAACCTAAGCGTTTTTCGAAGCTACTTTTTGGCTAACTTCTTATAGGAAGGTCTAGGAGCTCTGAAAATGAACGTGCGCATCTTTCACTCATTCCGAGGGACTTAGAAGAATTTTGTGATATTTTTTATTAAAATGGTGTATAAGGGTACATATATAAATATATTTTATGCACTGTATATGAGCTGGCGATTTCTAAGTCTGTGGTTCCGAGAGGGGGTAACCAGGCTCACTAATAAAGGTCAAGCCACTTGGCTGCCAGAATGCCCTGCTTCAGCACAGACCAGTAAGGCATTGTGATACGCGTATCCCCGGTATAGTCAGGGGTTAATGGGAGTCGTCCTCGTCCCCCCAGTATATGCCCAGAACCATGGACCCGGTATTTGTGGTTCGGACTGTCTCCAACCAGCCATAATGTTGTGAGAGTGAAATTATGTCTAAGTCCAGCTTCGGTACATTAGAAGCAACTCTGAAACTTAACCTAAGCGTTTTTCGAAGCTACTTTTTGGCTAACTTCTTATAGGAAGGTCTAGGAGCTCTGAAAATGAACGTGCGCATCTTTCACTCTTTCCGAGGGACTTGGAAGAATTTTGTGATATTTTTTATTAAAATGGTGTACACTGGCGACACATTTAATTGCACTGCGGCCAGATCCGCAAGCCGGGAGATTTCCCGGCTTAATGCTCGAATAAACTGTGCCGCAGCAGTATAAGGGTACATATATAAATATATTTTATGCACTGTATATGAGCTGGCGATTTCTAAGTCTGTGGTTCCGAGAGGGGGTAACCAGGCTCACTAATAAAGGTCAAGCCACTTGGCTTCCAGAATGCCCTGCTTCAGCACAGACCAGTAAGGCATTGTGATACGCGTATCCCCGGTATAGTCAGGCGTTAATGGGAGTCGTCCTCGTCCCCCCAGTATATGCCAAGAACCATGGACCCGGTATGTGTGGTTCGGACTGTCTCCAACCAGCCATAATGTTGTGAGAGTGAAATTATGTCTAAGTCCAGCTTCGGTACATTAGAAGCAACTCTGAAACTTAACCTAAGCGTTTTTCGAAGCTACTTTTTGGCTAACTTCTTATAGGAAGGTCTAGGAGCTCTGAAAATGAACGTGCGCATCTTTCACTCTTCCCGAGGGACTTAGAAGAATTTTGTGATATTTTTTATTAAAATGGTGTATAAGGGTACATATATAAATATATTTTATGCACTGTATATGAGCTGGCGATTTCTAAGTCTGTGGTTCCGAGAGGGGGTAACCAGGCTCACAAATAAAGTTCAAGTCACTTGGCTGCCAGAATGCCCTGCTTCAGCACAGACCAGAAAGGCATTGTGATACGCGTATCCCCGGTATAGTCAGGGGTTAATGGGAGTCGTCCTCGTCCCCCCAGTATATGCCCAGAACCATGGACCCGGTATTTGTGGTTCGGACTGTCTCCAACCAGCCATAATGTTGTGAGAGTGAAATTATGTCTAAGTCCAGCTTCGGTACATTAGAAGCAACTCTGAAACTTAACCTAAGCGTTTTTCGAAGCTACTTTTTGGCTAACTTCTTATAGGAAGGTCTAGGAGCGCTGAAAATGAACGTGCGCATCTTTCACTCTTCCCGAGGGACTTAGAAGAATTTTGTGATATTTTTTATTAAAATTGTGTATAAGGGTACAAATATAAATATATTTTATGCACTGTATATGAGCTGGCGATTTCTAAGTCTGTGGTTCCGAGAGGGGGTAACCAGGCTCACTAATAAAGGTCAAGCCACTTGGCTGCCAGAATGCCCTGCTTCAGCAAAGAGCAGTAAGGCATTGTGATACGCATATCCCCGGTATAGTCAGGGGTTAATGGGAGTCGTCCTCGTCCCCCCAGTATACGCCCAAAACCATGGACCCGGTATTTGTGGTTCGGACTGTCTCCAACCAGCCATAATGTTGTGAGAGTGAAATTATGTCTAAGTCCAGCTTCGGTACATTAGAAGCAACTCTGAAACTTAACCTAAGCGTTTTTCGAAGCTACTTTTTGGCTAACTTCTTATAGGAAGGTCTAGGAGCTCTGAAAATGAACGTGCGCATCTTTCACTCTTTCCGAGGGACTTGGAAGAATTTTGTGATATTTTTTATTAAAATTGTGTATAAGGGTACATATATAAATATATTTTATGCACTGTATATGAGCTGGCGATTTCTAAGTCTGTGGTTCCGAGAGGGGGTAACCAGGCTCACTAATAAAGGTCAAGCCACTTGGCTGCCAGAATGCCCTGCTTCAGCACAGACCAGTAAGGCATTGTGATACGCATATCCCCGGTATAGTCAGGGGTTAATGGGAGTCGTCCTCGTCCCCCCAGTATACGCATAAAACCATGGACCCGGTATTTGTGGTTCGGACTGTCTCCAACCAGCCATAATGTTGTGAGAGTGAAATTATGTCTAAGTCCAGCTTCGGTACATTAGAAGCAACTCTGAAACTTAACCTAAGCGTTTTTCGAAGCTACTTTTTGGCTAACTTCTTATAGGAAGGTCTAGGAGCTCTGAAAATGAACGTGCGCATCTTTCACTCTTTCCGAGGGACTTGGAAGAATTTTGTGATATTTTTTATTAAAATGGTGTATAAGGGTACATATATAAATATATTTTATGCACTGTATATGAGCTGGCGATTTCTAAGTCTGTGGTTCCGAGAGGGGGTAACCAGGCTCACTAATAAAGGTCAAGCCACTTGGCTTCCAGAATGCCCTGCTTCAGCACAGACCAGTAAGGCATTGTGATACGCGTATCCCCGGTATAGTCAGGCGTTAATGGGAGTCGTCCTCGTCCCCCCAGTATATGCCAAGAACCATGGACCCGGTATGTGTGGTTCGGACTGTCTCCAACCAGCCATAATGTTGTGAGAGTGAAATTATGTCTAAGTCCAGCTTCGGTACATTAGAAGCAACTCTGAAACTTAACCTAAGCATTTTTCGAAGCTACTTTTTGGCTAACTTCTTATAGGAAGGTCTAGGAGCTCTGAAAATGAACGTGCGCATCTTTCACTCTTCCCGAGGGACTTAGAAGAATTTTGTGATATTTTTTATTAAAATGGTGTATAAGGGTACATATATAAATATATTTTATGCACTGTATATGAGCTGGCGATTTCTAAGTCTGTGGTTCCGAGAGGGGGTAACCAGGCTCACAAATAAAGTTCAAGTCACTTGGCTGCCAGAATGCCCTGCTTCAGCACAGACCAGAAAGGCATTGTGATACGCGTATCCCCGGTATAGTCAGGGGTTAATGGGAGTCGTCCTCGTCCCCCCAGTATATGCCCAGAACCATGGACCCGGTATTTGTGGTTCGGACTGTCTCCAACCAGCCATAATGTTGTGAGAGTGAAATTATGTCTAAGTCCAGCTTCGGTACATTAGAAGCAACTCTGAAACTTAACCTAAGCGTTTTTCGAAGCTACTTTTTGGCTAACTTCTTATAGGAAGGTCTAGGAGCGCTGAAAATGAATGTGCGCATCTTTCACTCTTCCCGAGGGACTTAGAAGAATTTTGTGATATTTTTTATTAAAATGGTGTATAAGGGTACATATATAAATATATTTTATGCACTGTATATGAGCTGGCGATTTCTAAGTCTGTGGTTCCGAGAGGGGGTAACCAGGCTCACAAATAAAGTTCAAGTCACTTGGCTGCCAGAATGCCCTGCTTCAGCACAGACCAGAAAGGCATTGTGATACGCGTATCCCCGGTATAGTCAGGGGTTAATGGGAGTCGTCCTCGTCCCCCCAGTATATGCCCAGAACCATGGACCCGGTATTTGTGGTTCGGACTGTCTCCAACCAGCCATAATGTTGTGAGAGTGAAATTATGTCTAAGTCCAGCTTCGGTACATTAGAAGCAACTCTGAAACTTAACCCAAGCGTTTTTCGAAGCTACTTTTTGGCTAACTTCTTATAGGAAGGTCTAGGAGCTCTGAAAATGAACTTGCGCATCTTTCACTCATTCCGAGGGACTTAGAAGAATTTTGTGATATTTTTTATTAAAATGGTGTATAAGGGTACATATATAAATATATTTTATGCACTGTATATGAGCTGGCGATTTCTAAGTCTGTGGTTCCGAGAGGGGGTAACCAGGCTCACTAATAAAGGTCAAGCCACTTGGCTGCCAGAATGCCCTGCTTCAGCACAGACCAGTAAGGCATTGTGATACGCGTATCCCCGGTATAGTCAGGGGTTAATGGGAGTCGTCCTCGTCCCCCCAGTATATGCCCAGAACCATGGACCCGGTATTTGTGGTTCGGACTGTCTCCAACCAGCCATAATGTTGTGAGAGTGAAATTATGTCTAAGTCCAGCTTCGGTACATTAGAAGCAACTCTGAAACTTAACCTAAGCGTTTTTCGAAGCTACTTTTTGGCTAACTTCTTATAGGAAGGTCTAGGAGCTCTGAAAATGAACGTACGCATCTTTCACTCTTTCCGAGGGACTTGGAAGAATTTTGTGATATTTTTTATTAAAATGGTGTATAAGGGTACATATATAAATATATTTTATGCACTGTATATGAGCTGGCGATTTCTAAGTCTGTGGTTCCGAGAGGGGGTAACCAGGCTCACTAATAAAGGTCAAGCCACTTGGCTTCCAGAATGCCCTGCTTCAGCACAGACCAGTAAGGCATTGTGATACGCGTATCCCCGGTATAGTCAGGCGTTAATGGGAGTCGTCCTCGTCCCCCCAGTATATGCCAAGAACCATGGACCCGGTATGTGTGGTTCGGACTGTCTCCAACCAGCCATAATGTTGTGAGAGTGAAATTATGTCTCAGTCCAGCTTCGGTACATTAGAAGCAACTCTGAAACTTAACCTAAGCGTTTTTCGAAGCTACTTTTTGGCTAACTTCTTATAGGAAGGTCTAGGAGCTCTGAAAATGAACGTGCGCATCTTTCACTCTTCCCGAGGGACTTAGAAGAATTTTGTGATATTTTTTATTAAAATGGTGTATAAGGGTACATATATAAATATATTTTATGCACTGTATATGAGCTGGCGATTTCTAAGTCTGTGGTTCCGAGAGGGGGTAACCAGGCTCACAAATAAAGTTCAAGTCACTTGGCTGCCAGAATGCCCTGCTTCAGCACAGACCAGAAAGGCATTGTGATACGCGTATCCCCGGTATAGTCAGGGGTTAATGGGAGTCGTCCTCGTCCCCCCAGTATATGCCCAGAACCATGGACCCGGTATTTGTGGTTCGGACTGTCTCCAACCAGCCATAATGTTGTGAGAGTGAAATTATGTCTAAGTCCAGCTTCGGTACATTAGAAGCAACTCTGAAACTTAACCTAAGCGTTTCTCGAAGCTACTTTTTGGCTAACTTCTTATAGGAAGGTCTAGGAGCGCTGAAAATGAACGTGCGCATCTTTCACTCTTCCCGAGGGACTTAGAAGAATTTTGTGATATTTTTTATTAAAATTGTGTATAAGGGTACATATATAAATATATTTTATGCACTGTATATGAGCTGGCGATTTCTAAGTCTGTGGTTCCGAGAGGGGGTAACCAGGCTCACTAATAAAGGTCAAGCCACTTGGCTGCCAGAATGCCCTGCTTCAGCAAAGAGCAGTAAGGCATTGTGATACGCATATCCCCGGTATAGTCAGGGGTTAATGGGAGTCGTCCTCGTCCCCCCAGTATATGCCCAGAACCATGGACCCGGTATTTGTGGTTCGGACTGTCTCCAACCAGCCATAATGTTGTGAGAGTGAAATTATGTCTAAGTCCAGCTTCGGTACATTAGAAGCAACTCTGAAACTTAACCTAAGCGTTTTTCGAAGCTACTTTTTGGCTAACTTCTTATAGGAAGGTCTAGGAGCGCTGAAAATGAATGTGCGCATCTTTCACTCTTCCCGAGGGACTTAGAAGAATTTTGTGATATTTTTTATTAAAATGGTGTATAAGGGTACATATATAAATATATTTTATGCACTGTATATGAGCTGGCGATTTCTAAGTCTGTGGTTCCGAGAGGGGGTAACCAGGCTCACAAATAAAGTTCAAGTCACTTGGCTGCCAGAATGCCCTGCTTCAGCACAGACCAGAAAGGCATTGTGATACGCGTATCCCCGGTATAGTCAGGGGTTAATGGGAGTCGTCCTCGTCCCCCCAGTATATGCCCAGAACCATGGACCCGGTATTTGTGGTTCGGACTGTCTCCAACCAGCCATAATGTTGTGAGAGTGAAATTATGTCTAAGTCCAGCTTCGGTACATTAGAAGCAACTCTGAAACTTAACCCAAGCGTTTTTCGAAGCTACTTTTTGGCTAACTTCTTATAGGAAGGTCTAGGAGCTCTGAAAATGAACTTGCGCATCTTTCACTCATTCCGAGGGACTTAGAAGAATTTTGTGATATTTTTTATTAAAATGGTGTATAAGGGTACATATATAAATATATTTTATGCACTGTATATGAGCTGGCGATTTCTAAGTCTGTGGTTCCGAGAGGGGGTAACCAGGCTCACTAATAAAGGTCAAGCCACTTGGCTGCCAGAATGCCCTGCTTCAGCACAGACCAGTAAGGCATTGTGATACGCGTATCCCCGGTATAGTCAGGGGTTAATGGGAGTCGTCCTCGTCCCCCCAGTATATGCCCAGAACCATGGACCCGGTATTTGTGGTTCGGACTGTCTCCAACCAGCCATAATGTTGTGAGAGTGAAATTATGTCTAAGTCCAGCTTCGGTACATTAGAAGCAACTCTGAAACTTAACCTAAGCGTTTTTCGAAGCTACTTTTTGGCTAACTTCTTATAGGAAGGTCTAGGAGCTCTGAAAATGAACGTACGCATCTTTCACTCTTTCCGAGGGACTTGGAAGAATTTTGTGATATTTTTTATTAAAATGGTGTATAAGGGTACATATATAAATATATTTTATGCACTGTATATGAGCTGGCGATTTCTAAGTCTGTGGTTCCGAGAGGGGGTAACCAGGCTCACTAATAAAGGTCAAGCCACTTGGCTTCCAGAATGCCCTGCTTCAGCACAGACCAGTAAGGCATTGTGATACGCGTATCCCCGGTATAGTCAGGCGTTAATGGGAGTCGTCCTCGTCCCCCCAGTATATGCCAAGAACCATGGACCCGGTATGTGTGGTTCGGACTGTCTCCAACCAGCCATAATGTTGTGAGAGTGAAATTATGTCTCAGTCCAGCTTCGGTACATTAGAAGCAACTCTGAAACTTAACCTAAGCGTTTTTCGAAGCTACTTTTTGGCTAACTTCTTATAGGAAGGTCTAGGAGCTCTGAAAATGAACGTGCGCATCTTTCACTCTTCCCGAGGGACTTAGAAGAATTTTGTGATATTTTTTATTAAAATGGTGTATAAGGGTACATATATAAATATATTTTATGCACTGTATATGAGCTGGCGATTTCTAAGTCTGTGGTTCCGAGAGGGGGTAACCAGGCTCACAAATAAAGTTCAAGTCACTTGGCTGCCAGAATGCCCTGCTTCAGCACAGACCAGAAAGGCATTGTGATACGCGTATCCCCGGTATAGTCAGGGGTTAATGGGAGTCGTCCTCGTCCCCCCAGTATATGCCCAGAACCATGGACCCGGTATTTGTGGTTCGGACTGTCTCCAACCAGCCATAATGTTGTGAGAGTGAAATTATGTCTAAGTCCAGCTTCGGTACATTAGAAGCAACTCTGAAACTTAACCTAAGCGTTTCTCGAAGCTACTTTTTGGCTAACTTCTTATAGGAAGGTCTAGGAGCGCTGAAAATGAACGTGCGCATCTTTCACTCTTCCCGAGGGACTTAGAAGAATTTTGTGATATTTTTTATTAAAATTGTGTATAAGGGTACATATATAAATATATTTTATGCACTGTATATGAGCTGGCGATTTCTAAGTCTGTGGTTCCGAGAGGGGGTAACCAGGCTCACTAATAAAGGTCAAGCCACTTGGCTGCCAGAATGCCCTGCTTCAGCAAAGAGCAGTAAGGCATTGTGATACGCATATCCCCGGTATAGTCAGGGGTTAATGGGAGTCGTCCTCGTCCCCCCAGTATACGCCCAAAACCATGGACCCGGTATTTGTGGTTCGGACTGTCTCCAACCAGCCATAATGTTGTGAGAGTGAAATTATGTCTAAGTCCAGCTTCGGTACATTAGAAGCAACTCTGAAACTTAACCTAAGCGTTTTTC